>NC_142141.1:50888755-51040270 GCF_024610735.1 Ursus americanus | reverse complement strand
AATGTAGGTCCAAGATCGATGAGTCCACAGTGATGGAGAGCAGTTTGTCAGACGTCTCACTAAAATGGGTGGGATTAATGGTACTGTTCGTTCTGAAGGCTTTTCTTGTTTCCCCCAGTCTCTGGCAGTAGAATGACACATAAACACATGCTATATTTTCTACAGTGGCACAGCTCCACAGGGGAGGATTCAGGACCTAGAATCCAATTCTCCCAAACACTAATGTAGATCTCTTCTACTATTCCAGAAGTCTGTTTCATTTCTGTGGCTATCAGATAAAGTTTGGGTCTAATTTTCTATGTTCAGGTAGGTCAAGTATGATTTAGCTGTAGTTTGCAGATAGGACAACTGAGGCTCCTAAAATGTAGGCAATTCCCAAGGTATTTAGTGAAACATGCTAGAATCCAGACTGTATCTTCTGAATATAGCTGTGATTCTTCTACATAGAATTACCTTTCTAGCGAGGAGTGAAAACGTTTAGTCAACAAATATTTCATCAAGCGTCTCCTCTTGTCACATGGCCATATGGCCAGAAGAGACACGTGAAAGGAACTAGGACACGAATCTGAGGAGTTTACAAGGATCGGGTTGAAGAAAGAAGTGATGAAGGTATAAAGCTAGCGGTAGTGTTGTGCTCCTGATAGAGATAATAATCATTATAAACACCTAAAGCAATAACGGAAAGATATGCAGTGAGCTTAGGGTTTTATAGTCAAGATAGCATCCTGATGATGTTAGAGGAGTTGGCTCAGGCAGGGTAACCAATAAAAGTTTCCTGGAGCGTCCTGCAGAATTGGATCTTTCTAGAAACTGTTGCGTATGTTATGTCATTGTGGATGCTTCCTGGTCTCCTGATGTCTCCTTGGCTCCAGTTCTTGACCATGGGATTTGGCATCTGCCCCACTTGGCTCTGAATTTCCTTGACCCCTGGCTGCCCTCACCCACCCCTGTGACCTGGGTGTTTACCAGAAACTCAACCTGCTGCTCACATGCTGCTTTTCAGTCCTGACTCTGCAAACTCCTCATCTAAATTCTGCTTAGCCCGGCAGTAGGTATCAGTGGGGACATATGTAGGGAAGCAAATGGAGGGTTATGTAAGTGCCCAAACAACTCTTGCCAAATTCCATTCAGGCAGAATTGTCCATGTTGATGGGGGTTAGGTATATAGAAATGATTTTTTTTTAATTGGAACTCTTAAAATGGTACCTCTAGGGTTTGATATTCCATATAATAAAAGTTTTGCCTTTTTGAGCATGCAGTTATTGGCCAATGCACTGAGTAGAGATGATTAAAATGTAATGTGTAACCCAAAGATCTATTGTGTAAAAAATAACTGAAGAAAAGGGAAAGGTCAAATGGTGTCCATCTGGAGTAAGACAATCTGTTAACACTGACGTAGTTTAAAAATTTAAAAAATTTCTCATAGTATTGGGATAGTTCAGGACCCACAGATTCAAAATTCCAGTGGAGACATGTAGCTCCATGCTATTACAGTCTCTGGGTTAGAATAAGATCTTCTTCTCTCTAACTTTGTCTGTACCTTGCTTCTTCCTTCTCTCTTTCTTCTTCTTTCTCTCTCTGTCTATCTCTCTTTCAAACTGAACATATCTACTATAGACAGTAGTTAGAGAACCTTGATTTCCAACAGAAACTGATTATAATCAATGGGTCTTCAAGATGTGTCTTAAGCAAAACAAGTTCACTAAAAGTGGGAGAATTTTGTCTGCTCGTTTCTAAAAAATCCCTGAGCAATATTGTAGAGGAAAATATTCTATCTCTCAAATGAAGACTCTTCTCTCACAAGTATCTGTCTGTCAATAGAAACAAAATACAAAGAGGTCAAGAAGCTTTATGTATGTCCCAGTCGCTTTTTATCTCCACCTGCACTTTTTAAAAAATTTTAGGCATAATAAAAGGTGTATAGAAGTACTTAATTATGGTTTTAATTTGCATTTCCCTAATGATTAATGATGAAGACCTTTTCATGTTCTTATTTGCTGTCTGTATCTTTTCTCTGATGAGTGTTTATTCAAATCTTTTGCCCAAGTTTTATTGGGCTGTCTTCTTTTCTTGAGTTGTGAGAATTTTTTTATGTAATTTGTATACACATCCCTTGTCAGATATGTGTTTTGCAAATATTTTCCTAGTCTGCGGCTGGTCTTTTCATTTTCTTAATAATGTCTTTCAAAGAGTGAAAGTTTTATTTTGACTGACTCCAGTTTGTGTGTTTTCTAAAAGGTTAGTGCTTCTCCTCTCCTATCTACAAGAAATCTTTCCTTAACTTAAAATTATATAGACTTTGTCCCACATTCTCTTTTAGAGGTTTTGTAGTTTTAGAATTAGGTTTATGAAATATGTCAATCACTTTAGAAAACAGTCTTGCGGTTTCTGATAAGGTAAACATATCTTTAACATATGATCCAGCAATTTCATTCCTAGGTGTTCACTCAAAAGAAATGAAAACATCTGTGTGTAAAGGGTCCTATATATGAATGTTTATAGCAGATTTTTTCATAATTGTGAAAAATTGGAAATAACCGAAATATCTGTCAACTGGTGAATGGATAAATTATGGTGCGGCAGCAGCAGGACGCAGGTCAAAAGTACCATGCTAAGGGAAAAAAGGCACAAAAACTACATGCCATTTATATGACATTTATTCCATTATATGACATTTTCGAAAAAACCAAAACTGTAAGGATAGAATCATATTATCAGTTACCAGGGGCCAAGATAGGGAAGGGATTAATTAAAAAGCAGTGGGAAGGAAGTTTTTGGAGAAAGAGAATTGATCTGTATTTCCATTATGTCAGAGGCTATGTGGCAACTTCTATCCTTCAAATCTCTTTGAACTGCACATTTGGAAAAAGGTGAACTTTACTAACTGTAAATTTTACCTGGAAAAATCTGAGTACAATTTTTTCAGAGTTCAACTTTCACACAACTATTTTGAAAGAAAAAAAAATGCATCGGTTTATAAATCCCCTTTACCAATTCACTCCAAGAAAACTAATCTTTCCTGGGAGGTAATAGAGCCCAACTATCAATTCCTGGCTGTCATGGAAGGTGCTAATGAGTTATTACAGAAGTTTTCTCTATTCTTATTAAAAACAGAATCTGTCAATGTCTTGAGCTAGAAAAATCAGATGCATGTTAGCCTTTGCTCTTCACATATTGCTAATAAGTTATCTGCCTAATTATTACTGCCTTTGCAGGCTTTGAATTAAATTTAGTCATTTATTTTTTCTTTCTTCTCACTATCCTAGTCGAGGCTTTCATTTGATTCATCTTGGACCAGTGCATGTGGCTTTCAATTGCACTAACTCTTCTAATTC
Organism: Ursus americanus; assembly: GCF_024610735.1. NCBI lineage: Eukaryota > Metazoa > Chordata > Mammalia > Carnivora > Ursidae > Ursus > Ursus americanus. The sequence continues at coordinate 51,036,935 of NC_142141.1, read as the reverse complement.
ATATTGACTATGACCCAATAAATCTTAAAATGCAGACTTTATCAAGTTGCCTAACATATCAGGATTACTTCTTCCATTTGCTTTTAAATGCTTTGGGAATTACGGCTCACTTTGTATCATGGTTCCAAACAAAATATTCTCCAAAAAATAGGCAACTAAAGCATTTTGTTTAGTTCAGTAATTATTTAGTAATAATTATGTATACCTGAATAGAAGATAAGAATTCCTCCAAATTATTTTCCCAAACAAAAGGTATAAAGTCTTCCATATGTTGGCATATTTTCTCAATGACTTTAATTTAAGCAAGAAAATAGATTTGGGAGAAACCACTCAGCCTTTAATGATATCAGTACACACTGGTTTGAATGCCCGTAGAGGTCTTCCTGTGGAGTTAAATATGGATGCTAACAAATTTAACATGGATTTAGTCAGGGGTACAGTATCACAATTGTAAGATTGTACGCTGTAAACAAGTCTTTACAAATGACTAACTGCTTTTATGAATTAAATTTATAAAAATGTACTTGACTATTGTATCTTATTCTATAGATTAACCAACATCCACCTTCCACGTTTTGGGGATTTTCTCATTGAGATTTTTCTGTCTGTCTATCTATCTATCTATCTATCTAGCTATCATCTATCAATAATCTAATCAATAAAATCTATTGAACGTAACATCTATGTATTGTCTATCTGGATTATCGTGACTATCAAGGGAAATGTGATCAATTTACTTTCTTTATGTACATTTAGTTTCTTCAACTTCTAAAAAGAATTGGTAGCCTCATTTCCTACAGGATTCAGCAGTAATTGGCAATAAAGCTGGTTTATGGGGCTCTCGACCCCTGTAAGATGTGAAGAATATCCATGCTTGCATGATCTCTCCTCCTCATCAACCTTTTGGTTCATAGAAAATTGAAGCTTTATAGAAAATTTATTTCTTAGTAATCTGTTAGTACTTTGCATTTCCTCAATCCTGTCTAAACATCTATTAGAATTTGCCTTTCTTTTATAGCTGTGTTTACAATGTGACATAAAATATGTGGTAAGCACAGGAGGAAGTCTCCTGAGATTTAGGTGTCATCAGGATTACGGTTTAGTATCATTCTCCCCTGGCTTCTGCTGGTCCTCCACCAAATGGAAGCAACAGGAATTGAAGTTGTGTGCCTTCTATTCAGGCTTGAATACAATTTGATCGCCACAACGGATGCTTAAATAGACATCATGTCCTCAAGATATGCCATAGTCTCTTTTTTGTTAGAAAATTAATATTTTAGTATATACAGTTGGTCGAAAAGATGAGTGTCCTAGTGAGCGTTTACTGTGGTTTAGAATAGAAAAGATAATGCCGAAACTTTGATTCTTTTTTTCCTCTCTGATGTAGAAGAGCTTGTAAGGGGCTGAGACCTACCTGCATTGTTAACAAATGTTAATGCAAATGGCTAAGCCCTCATGTTAGCTGCATGTAGTAACATTAATAATTGGTTGCATATCTATACATTTCTCTCATGAAGAGAAAACAAGCAGGTCCGGAAATGACTTCGTGGTTCTGTGACAAATACATCAGTAAGTAGCCTGGCAGTCATGAGTAGATGTTACCAATTAACTTCATTACCAGAAGAGACCTCCTTTCAGGCTTGAGGGTCCTGTATTTACACTAACTGTCCCAGCCCCCAATCCCACCGAAGACCTGAGAGACAGAGTGTGTAGGCAGATGGTTTGTTTTGTTTTCCATGTCTCAGTTTGTAGAACTTACTGCTTTCCTTTCCATACTCAAATATCCTACATTCTTTCCCTCCCATAACTAAATATCCTCTATTTCAACTTAGATTTACATTAAGTGGAGGGTCACAGAATGCCAATTGGAAGCATAATGCTTTCACTGGTGCAATAATTTTCTTTAGAGTCTCTCTCTTTTTCAAAGTGTAGAGAGATGGCTCAGTCATTTTACCAGACAATAATCTTATTCTCATACATAAAAATCATAATTCTCAAAGGGAACCAATATAGCCAAAACAGGAGTGGGTTACAGGAAACTCAGATTCTTTCTTCAGTCTTTTATTTATTCATTCATTGTATATTTTTTAGATTTATCCAAGATTTATTGAGGATCCACCATGTATCAGGCATTGTTCTAGAAATTCTAAACATCTAAATACAATGACCACTTGGCAGAAACTGCTAGGTAAAGAAACTTCAGAAGAGAGTATCCCAGTTGTGTGCTGAGTGGTGTTGTTGCTACAAGATCTCCCTACCCAACAGCTCACACTGACACATTGAAGGCTAGAAGACATTTGCAGGGGAGAAATCTTGTTAACGTTAAGCACTTTTCAACCTTATCTGAAAAAAATTCCCCTCTCCACACACATACAATCATTCATTTTTAGTTTAAACAGGTAGAGAATTATCGTGGTTAATTTTAGCAAAAATTTTGATAACTCTGTGTTGTTTTGCCTAACACATTGAAACAAAATTTGAGCTTACCTCAGCAGTTATTGAGAAAGAGAATGAGGGAGGGGTAGAGAGGTGTAGAGGTTCTGGAAGTGAGAATTCCCCCGCAGTGGGAATGGTTGAGAGGTTGTTAGAGAGATAAGTAAGACTCGATTTTATGTTTTAGGGTTCAGGTAGGTTTCTAGAGAACACTCCGGTGTTATTTCTTGACTCTTTCCTGTGAGAGTGGTGGTTGCCGGAAATCAAGATTAAAAGGGGCTGTATGACTTTGGGTCATCACAGGGTAGAGGGAAGATACAGTTACTAGAGGGAAGATCAAAGTGAGCTGGGAAAATCAGGAGAGGCAGGGCTCAAAACTCAGAGCTATAGATAATCAGGAAAAACTTACGCCCTGATCAATATTTATGATTGGACCTGAGTCATTTTATTTACGTATATTAAAGCATAAAGGACTTGGAGATGCTGAAGTCACCACCTAGACAGAGAGAGAGAAAATTTTGAAAGAAATACTTAAAATTCGAAGTGCCTCCTCTCCCAAATCCCTAAAGACATGTTATGACCAGAGTTCTTTTCCTTTAGGAATTACATTGTCTGAGAAATAGTGGAAAGATATCTATTGAAAGAAAGATTACAAGAGGTTTCAAATAAACAAATTAAAAAATAATCCTCTAAAAATGTCAGCAACTGCAGGATTACCAAGACATAAAGGAACAAAAGATATTCCCTGGAGACCACTAGGAACAAAAAAAGAATGTATCCTTTATCTTAATTGATTTAAAAGAGGGTTTTAAAGAAGGAGATCTAAGGTAAGGTGGGGCGAGGGTATATGACTTGCTGCTGATTATTAGCACTATGGTTTCAAAGGGATTATGAGAATCAAACCATGTAGTAGTCCGTGATGTCGGCTCTGGATCCAGACTCCTGGTTTTCAATTCCTTTTAGCTTAGCTTCTCTGTTTCTTGGTATTCTCTCCTACAAAATGAAGCTGATTGTATCTATTTCTATGGGGGGTTTTGAGTAGATTGATGGAATTAATATGGGCCAAGTGCTTGGAATAGGGCCTGGCAGATGATAAGTACTCTGTAAATGTTATTGATTGGTTATTATCAGAATTATTGAAAAACCCCTTCCACAAGCTGTGGGTAAGGAAATCAAAATGACAGTTGAGGAATCTCATTCTAGTAGCTAAACAATCATACAGCTGGACAGATAAAGGAAGAGACATCAAGAAAATTACCATAGAACACTTCAGACATTGAACTGGTTATTTCCAAGGTGACATAAATGGTACTGTGAAAAAAGAATATTCCATGATCTTAGGGGACAAATCTGGAAAATTTTGAGGGGTTCTGGCTCTGAGGAAAGGTGAGATGCAATAAGTGGAACAAATAGATTGAGTTCTGTTGGAGTGAGATTGTTCAAAGAAAGATGCCTTAAAGAGGAATAAAATTTTCGTAGAAGGTAAAAATAAACATGGTGACTTGGAAAAATAGGCACTTTTGATAGATATAAAATTGATTAGTTTCAAAATTTTTAGTACAAAGAAATTTACAGAATAAAATAGGAAAAGTTTGCCAGAAAAGCACAGATAAATTAAGAATGGTTCCACACCCAGAATTTTAATTCATGACTAATTTGTCTTCCTAGAGGCCCCAGACAAAGAATATGGAAAACACTCAAGAGTGCAGAGACAAAAATGATTGAGGGTGATTAGGAAATTATTTTGATGTGCATTATGCAGCTAGATAGAGTGTAGGAACCCAGATACTAGTAGACCTAAGACAAATCTTACTTTTGCTTCCCATTTATGTCTGCATTTCCTACAGCTGAGGACCAACGGAACCTTGGGATTTCTTGGGAATAGAGAAAAAATATGGAGGTGTTTGTTTTACATTCTTCCTCAGTCCCACTCCTAGGCTGTGGGTGGCCATGACTTTGTTTCTGGAAACACATGCAATTATGAGAGAGTACACGACAAAATTCCTTACCCCTCTCTGATGCAGTCATCTTCTGAATTTTGACTCACATCCCTCATTCAGTGCCTATGCAGAGCACCCTTTACATTCTTCCATTCTTTTTTTGTTTTTTAAGATTTTATTTATTTATTTGACAGTGAGTGAGAGAGTACAAGCAGGGGGAGCAGAAGGAAGAGAGAGCAGCAGGCTCCCCCTGAGCAGAAAGCCTGATGTGGGACTCAATCCCAGGACCCTAGGATCATGACCTGAGCCAAGGGCACACGCTTAACCTACTGAGCCACCCAGGTGCCCCAACATTCTCCCGTTCTTAACAATATCAACAGCATGGATAACTATTCAACAATGGCCCTAACTGTATTTTCCTTCCTTATTTTTAAACAGCTTTCTTAAAAAATATAGTAAAATATACATAACAAAATTCACGATTGCAACCATTTTTAACTGTATCATCCAGGGCATTAAGTGCATTCCTATCCTGTACAACAATCACCAATTCCACCTCCAGAACTCTTTTCATCTTGCAAAACTGAAATTATATCCCCACTAAATAGTAATGCTCCATTCCCTTCTCCCTCCAGCCTCTGGCAACCACCATTCTACTTTTTGTCTCTGTGAATTTAACTAGTCACAGAAGTGGACTTAAACAGTGGTATTTTTTCTTTCTTAACTGGCTTATTTCATTTAGTTGAACATCTTCAAGGCTCACCCATGCTGTAGCATGGCAGCATTTCATTCTTCTTTAAGGCTGGCTAATACCCCATTGTGTGTATGTACCACATTTAGTTTGTTCATTCAGTCTTCAGTGGACACTTGCGTTGCTTCCACATTTTAGTAATTGTAAATAATGTTGCTATGAACATGCATGTCAAAATGTCTCTTCACATCCCTGCTTTCAATTCTTTTGAGTACGTACCCAGAAGTGTAATTACTGGATCTATGGTACTTTTGTTTCATGTTTTAAGGAACCGCCATGCTGCAACATTTTACATTCCCACCTGCAATGCATGTGTTCCATTTTCTCCATATCCTTCCTAAGATTTATTATTTTCTGTTTTTTTAATAGGTGTGAAGTGGTATCTTATAGTTTTGAGTTGCATTTGCCTAATGATTAATGATGTTGAACATCTTTTTATATCCTTATTGGCCATTTGTATGTCTTCATTAAAGAAATGTCTATTCAAGTGCCTTATTCATTTTAAAATCAGGTTGTTTGTATTGTTGTTGAGTTTAGAAGTTCTTTCAATTTTTGGGTATTGAAATTCAAAAAGCAGCTTTTTGAAATATAATTGACATATAATAAACTACTCATATTTTATTACAGTGTACAATTTGATAAAGTTTTGACATATGTTTACCTATGTTAAATCATACCACAATCAAAATATTGAAGACATCTATCATACAAAAATGTTTTCATGCCCCATGATACTTTTTCCCCCCTCTTCCTGTTCTCCTACCCTTCATCTCCAGGCAATCACTGATATTTTTATGTCACTATATATTGGCTTGAATTTTCTAGACTTCATATGTATGGAACCATGTATTATGTACTTTTCTCTAAAAAGATTATTTATTTTAGAAAGAGCAGGGAGAGGGGAAAAGGGAGAGAGAGAGAGAGAGAGAATCTCAAGCAGACTCAGTGCTGAGCCCAGAGCCCAATGCAGGGCTCAATCTCACAACCTTGAGATCATGACCGGAGACAAAACCGAGAGTCCAATGCTTAACCAACTGAGCCACCCAGTTGCCCCAATTATACACCTTTTTTATGTATGGTGGTGGTTGGGGGTGGTTCTTTCACTCAACACATTATTTTGTGATTGATCCATGTTGCATGTGTAAATAATTCATTCCTTATTACTACTGAATAGGATTCCATTGTATAGATTACACCACACCTTGTTAGTACATTCACCTGACGATGATCATTCATTTGGGTCATTTCAGTCTTTGGTGGTGACGAATAAAACTGTTATAAACATTTAAGTATAAGTCTTTGTATGGGCATCTAGACCTTCATTCCTCCTAGGTGAATACCTGAAAGCGGTAGGGCCAGGTCGGCAGCAGTGTCTGAGAGTTCCAGTTGCTCCATATCCTTGCCAGCACTTGGTAAAGAGGTAAAGAGCCAGTCATTTTATTTATTTATTTATTTATTTATTTATTTATTTATTTATTTATTATTTAAAAATTTTTAAAAAGGTTTTATTTATTTTTTGACACACACACACACACACACACACACAGAGCGCAAGCAGTGGGAGAGGCAGGCAGAGGGACAGGGAGAAGCAGCCTCCATCCCAGGATCCTGGGATCGTGACCCAAGCCAAAGGCTGGTGCTTAATGGACTGAGCCACACAGATGCCCTAAGAGCCATTTTAATCTTAGCCATTCAGATAGGTGTGTAGCAGGATCTTACTGCAGCTTTACTCTGCATTTCCCTAATGTCTACTGATAGTGATATCCTTTCCTGCTCTAATTTATATCTGTATGCCTTTCTCTTTCCTCCTCTCTTTTGAGGACTTCAATTACACATCTCTTAAGCCACAGCTTACTAGTGTCTGTTTATCTTTGCTTTCAGTCTTTTTGTTTCATTTTGGCTGGTGTCTATTGCTGTATCTTGAAGTGCACTAATCTTTTCTTAGACTGTGTCTAATCCATTGAAACTCCGCTGTGTGTGTGTGTCTGCGTATCTGTGTGCATGTGTGTGTGTATACATATATTTCAGATCCTGTGGTTTTTACTTTAGAAATTCTATCTGGCTCTTTTTTCATATTTTCCATGTCTCTACTTAACATGCTCAATCTTTTCTGCATTTTTCAAAACTTATTGAACAGAATTATAAGAACTCTTTTAATGTTTTGTCTACTAACTCTATCAACAGTGTCATTTTTCTGTCCATTTCAATTGACTTATTTTCTTCCTAATGTTCGGTATTTTCCTGACCTTGTATATATGGCCACCTGTGGTTGGATGTCGTTTCACTTTTCCTTCTTGAGCACCAGATATGTTTTGTAGTCCCATCAGTATTCCCAAGCTTTGCTCCAGAAAGTTTTTAAGTTATATGGAAAGAGTCGATCATTTCAGGTTTCGTTGTTAAGCTTTGTTAGTCTGAATTACCAGAGCAGCAGTTAGACTATTGCTAATTTTCCTCACTGATGTCTGATCTATCCAATGTCTCATGAAGGATGAGATTTTCCACAATTGTGATGGGGAACAGGAGCTATTCCCAGCCTTTTTTGATCCCTGAGGATCATTTATTTCTATTTTTATGAGTACTTCTTTTCTGCTTCTTGGGTAGTTTTCCAAGACTGCAGATCAGTACTCAGCTGAATACTTGAGAGGGCTGCTCTGCAGGCGTCTCCGATTCCCTCTTTGTGCAGCTGTCTTCTTTATGATATTCATCCCTGCAAGCTCCACCTGCCATGCCTCCCTCAACACACACACACACACACACACACACACACACACACTGAAAACCCAGCTCCACCTTCTCAATTCAGGGACATCACCAGGCTCCATTTGAGTTGTCTCTCTGTGTGTGTTCTGGTCTGGACAGTATCTTCAGGCAGTGAACTAGGGGGATTGTATAACTCACTTTGTTTATTTCTTTTCTGTTAGTGATCACTGTCTTTCATTATCTGATGTTCAAGCTCTTGAAATTCCTTGCTTCTTGTTTAGTTTTTGGTTGTGTTAAGTAGGTGTGTAAATCCAGTCACTGTTACTTCAGCTTGGTTGGAAGTAGAAGTCTTTTTGGGAGTATGTTGATATATTGTCGTAGCTTTGACTTTCCTTGTAAGTTCAGCTTGAGAAAGAACTTAGGTACAAATTGTTTACTTGGGATGTGATGCTAGGAGACAGGAGTAAATAAGATATCATAGAAGTAAATGCTGGTATAGAATGCTGTGTTACACTGGTTACCACTATGTATGCTAGAGCCTCTGAGGACTTCTGGTAGGGATGAACAGAAGCTTGATGGGGCATTTATTAATTCACAACCTCAAACTAGTTGAGGTTAGCTCCTGGCAGTATTATAGTCTGTACATTTTTTGAGTTTCATGGTGAGCTCCTATGACTTTGCAAAAAATTATCGGGCAGCAAATTGGAGCGATGTGGCAGGTATGTGAGGTAGACGGCTGAAGGTGTACAGGGCACATTGCAGTTGATATTGTTGGGCTAAGTACATGGGGACAAGTAATGTTGGTCCTAGTTCTTTACCCATAGTGCTCACTTTCTTCCCCCAACGTCAATTCCTCATGTTCACTCTTCCTCTGCCTTACTTCTTCAAAACAACATCACTCCAACAACTTTTTGCTTAACGCATTTATGTTAGTGCAAAATGTTTCATAAAGTGTGGATGCTTTTGTGCACAGAAAAGATTAGCTCAGAGCCACTTTACTTTTAAAATTAATGACCCATTTATTAAATGTCAAATGAGAAGCTCTAAAGCTCTGATTCATCATTAAGCTTTTACGTTCAACTACATATCTCATTTTTCTCCTGATAAACCTGATATATTTTAATGACCATATTAAAAGCAATTTTACAAAATAATTCAATATATTTTAATATGTAAAGATAATTTGCAATTGTAATATATTTGATTCTTATTTTAAGGCCCTCAATTTCCTCACCCAAAATAAAAATAAAATTCCCATGTATAGAAATAATTCTTGGAAATCATAAGCCTTAGATGAGTCTAGGTTTTGTAGTATTTTTTTTAAGATCTATTTTTTTTTTTTTTGAAAACCTAGTGGGGACGTCAAGTTAGAATTATCAGATGAAAACAATTACTCATTTAGAAGTTTCAAATTGAAATTAAAACCTAATCTGCGACTGCAATAGGCTAAAGTCTTCTAAAAAATTACATAAGCTTAAAACATAAAATTTTAATACAACATTATAACTATTAAGGGTTTGACTAAACTTGTCATTTAATGCTTAATTTTAAAAACTTAAAAGTTAAAAATGATTAACCACTAGGGAATCAATGATGCCATTTTAGGAGAACTTTAGAATCGGTTTCCAAGTTTAATTATTTTGGATTGGTGGCTCAGTCGGTCTGGGCTGGATGGCAACCAGACATTTGAACGAAATGTGAGGCTTTGGGGTTGTAGATTTTATCCATGTTCTCATCTGCCTTGCTGAACCCCTTTTATTTCATAGCTTCTCTGTAAATGGGGCATTCTCTTAACGTGCCTCTGTATTCAACTCACATACTCCCAAACCTCTAATCTATTGAAATGCCCAGTTAGGTTTCTTTAACTATCCATATGAGGGTTTTTTTTTTTAAAAAGATTTTATTTATTTATTCGACAGAGATAGAGACAGCCAGCGAGAGAGGGAACACAAGCAGGAGGAGTGGGAGAGGAAGAAGCAGGCTCATAGCGGAGGAGCCTGATGTGGGGCTCGATCCCATAATGCCGGGACCACGCCCTGAGCCGAAGGCAGACGCCCAACCTCTGTGCCACCCAGGCGCCCCACATATAAGGTTTTTCAAAATATTTTTTTAGCTTACAACAATGCAATATTAATTTATGCTTTCAGAAATTATTTTTTGAGTGTCTACTATATGCCAACCACTGCTGTAGTCATTTGGAGATATTGTTGAACAAGACAGAAATTTCTGCTTTTAGAACATACACACCAGGAGAAGGAGGAGACCCTAAATGATGAGACTATCAAGTAAGTAAAAGGCATAATAGAAACACATAAATTTATTACTTGGTATCTTAAGAATAGATAAATGTTAACAGATAAAGAAAAAAAAATAGAGCAGGATAAAGGATTGTGAGTGCTATGGAGAGGAAGTTTTCAGGATGGGAAATTATATAAGATGGTCAGGCAGGGTCTTCTCAGTGGGTGATACTGAAGAAGGATAAAGGAGCTGAAAGAGTCAGGCAAGCAAATATTAGGGAAGAGTGGTCCAGGCAGTGGGTACAGATAAAGCATGCCAGTTGTCTTTGATGGACAACGATGCTTATGAGTGGGGCCTTGTAAGTGATTGTAAGTACTATGTTTTTGTGTCCTAGGACATTGGGAACCATTGCTGGGTTTTGACTAGAGCAATAATGTAGCCTGACTTGGGTTGTATAGGAATCCCTGTGGCTTCTGAATAGATTGAAAATAGAATGTGAATGGTTGGCAAGGTAACAGCAGGGAGACTTGTTAGAAACCTATGGCAATGATCCAGATAAGAAAGAATGATGACAAAGGGCAGACTAGAAGCAGTGGATGTGCTGGGAATTGTGGATATGTTTTCAAGGTAAAGTCAACATAATTTCCTTTTAGATTGAATGTGAGATGTAAGAGAAGGGGAGTCAAGATGGCACCAACTGGTTTTGGCTTGAGAAAATAGAGGAATCGTCATTAAGTAGGATCCGGAGTAACTAGAGTACAATTTAGCCCAAGTTCAACGTGAGCTACCTATAAGACATGCAAGTGAAGATGTCAAGTCAACAGCTAGATATATGTTTCAGGAGTTCAAGAGAGATATCTGGAGATCCAGATTGGAGCTACAGATTTGGGAAAGTTAGCATATGAATGGTATTTTAATCCATGGGATTATACACCTTCAAGGAGAACTTAAAAGGGTAAAAGAAAGATACATGGAGAAATTCGACAAAGTCACTAGGGAGAGGTAGATAAACAAAGAAAGATGCCCTGTACGAGCCACCAGTGATGTAGGAAGAAAACTGAAATATTTTGGTATCTTAGAAGCCAAGTAAAGGAAGTATATTCAGGAAAAAGAAATGATCACCTGGGCCAAATGGTGCTAATAGTCTAATAAGATACAAACAAACAAAATGAGGACTAACTGATTATTGGGTTTAGACTTATGGAGGATCTTGGCAAACTTCATGAGAGAAATTTCAATGACATAATGTGGATGAAAACCTGATTGGAGGTACAGGAGAAAAGGAAGAGAGGAATTGGAGATAGTAAATGTAGGTCATTATAGAAAAGTTTGCTGCAAAAGAGAAAAGGAAAGCAAATGCCAGGGGTATGTGGTCAAGATAAGTTTTTCTTGAAATGAGAAAACATGCAAGATGTTTGTATGCTGATGGGAATGGACCAGTACAGAGGGAAAACATTTGATTAGATAGGATTGAGAACACAGAATTGCTGATCTGATACCATAACCTTGAATATACAAGAAAATATGGGGTTCAGTGCAGAAGTTGAGAAATTGGCATTGGATCAGAATATGGATAGTTCTTCTGCAGTAACAGACTAGAAGGAGAGTGAGAGCTATAGATGCTGGTCGGAGGGTAGAGGAGGTGGTGAAATTTGTGAATGTTTTTGTTTCCTTATTGAAGTTGAAATCAAAGTTGTATTTATTGACTCAATGTTTGTGTCCCTTAAAATTCACATGTTGAAGCCTTACCCCCCAATGTGATGGTATTTGGAGATAGGGCCTTCAGGAGGCAATTAAAGTTAAATAAGGTCATAAGGGCTGGGCCTAATATGGTAGGATCAGTGGCCTCTCTCCACATACAGGCCAAGAAGAGGTCACGAGAGCACTCAGTGAGATGGTGTTTTCCTACAAGGCAAGAGAACTCACAATGAAATCTACCTCACTGCCACCTTGATCTTATACTGCTCAGCCTCCAGAACTGTGGGAAAGAAATTTCTGTTGTTTAAGCCATCCACTCTATGGAATGTTGTTATGGCAGCCTGAGCTGACTAATACAATTATCAACTGAGAGTGAGATTGAAAGGGATGACATGGGCTTAAAGAGAGAGGAGAAAACTATCTGTCATTCTAGGAGAGTGGGAGAGTGCAGTGATGAGAAGTGTACAGAGTGATTATAGCATTAAGGACTCACTGGGTTTTGTGCTCATGGGTTTAAAAGGAAACTAGTTAATGTAGTTGTGTTTTTTATTTTTGGTCTTTGTTTTTGTTTTCAGGCACACAGCTTCACTGGTTCTGGCAGGAAATGGGTGTAAAATTGTGTCTACCAAGGTGTAAGGTTTTGCCAAGTGAGAAATCACAGTGAGAAGGGAAAAGGGAATAGAAGGTAGTGACAGTGACCGGATTATGATGATTAACCATGGACGTTAAGCTAGCTAGGTGGGAGAATGAAGATATTAACAGAATGAGGGATAATAGACGAGTGATAGAATCGAAGAACTGGAAGTTCTGTCAAACCCAAAGAATGGATGATGGCTGTAATGGTGGAAGGAGGGGATGAAGATAAGAAAAGTTGAGGTGAATGAATTGGGATGCTTAACATGGAGACTAGGGAGGGATTGCAGGTTTTCTTAGTGACAAAAGCTAGACTAAGATCCTAAAAGTGAATTGTTGAGGGGCTCCTGGGTGGCTCAGTTGGTTGAGCACCCAACTCTTGATTTCCACTCAGGGTATGGTCATGGGGTCATGAGATCAAGCCCACATCAATATTCGAGGTCAGTATGGAGTTGACTTGAGATTCTCTCTCTGTCCCCTCCCCCAAAATAAATAAATAAATAAAATATTTTTAAAAAGCGAGTTGTTGAGGTAAGCTGCCAAATAAAATCATTGTATCATCAGAGGGGAAAAACTCAAGAAATGAAGGGAAACTATTGGAAAGACAATATATATTTCCATTTACAGATTTCTGGTTGGAAAGAATAACAAGGATTCAGAAGCTAATATCATTGGGGAATGAAGAGGAGAAATGGGTAGTCAGTAGAAAGCAGTACAATGGGAACAGTGGATGGTGAGATCAGAAGTTGGCATCAGAGCTGACAGATTCCTAGGGAGGAGGAACAGAGAATGATCTGAGACTGGCAATGAGCCTTAGTAGAAAGAAAATAGTCCCCACCTAAGAGGACAACAGAGGAAGCAGCGTCTTTAGAACAAAGGTCAAGGATTTGCATAAAGCAAAAAGAATGTTTAGAGAATAGATTAAGGATACAAGATGTTTTGTTGACAGTGGACCGCCAATTCCAGAGGGCATAGTGGAAGGGCTTTAGGAATTGGGGAGAAACGGGAGAGGTCCTATGCACGAGTGATGTGTCGAACTTTGTGTGGAATCTTAGAGTCCAGGAGAGTAAAAGTAGTCCTGGAATGCTGCGAACTTGGAACAACTGTCACAAAGAGGAATGTCCAGTTCCTGAGATGCATCCAAGCAGGTTCAAGACAGGTAATAGTGGTGAAGCTGAGTGGTCAGGAATAAGAAGGGGTGGGTTCACGGGGCCCTCTCTTGACCTGTGATGGTGAAAATTGAAGGCAATACACTTGGTATTACTCTTGCGCCCAGTTAGGGGAGACACAATCTCACCTGGGTGTGTACTCAGTCTCTTGATGGACTGAGCTCCTCTATGGAATCCGGTGCCACCTCAACCATGACTCCCTTTCAACCTCTGAGGAAGGCAAAATGCACCCAAGGCCTTGCAGCAGTGAGGTCTAAGTACCTATTCTTGACCCTGGATGAAAGCCTCACTACAGCTATTTTTATATTTTACATTTAAAACTTCTGTTTTTATCAGTTTTATACATAACATATAGATTTACAAGGTTCACAAAGTTCATCCACATTTTTCAGTCCTCAGAAGGAATTATATTAACCTTTTTAGTTTTCTATTTGCTATTGATCAACTTTTTACCAGAATAGAAAAAAGAACTCTTAAGAATCTAGTGCTTTTTTTTTTAATGATTTATTTTTTTTGTTCTTTTTATTCAATTAACCTATATATAGTACAACATTAGTTTCTGATGTGGTGTTCAATGATTCATCTGTTGCATATAACACCCGATGCTCATCACATCACGTGCCCTCCTTAATGCCCATCACCCAGTTACCCCATCCCCCCACCCACCTCCCCTTCTGCAACCCTCAGTATGTTTCCCGGAGTCAAGAGTCTCTCATGGTTTGTCTCCCTCTCTGATTTTTTCCCATTCAGTTTCCCCCCCCTTCCCTTTGATCCTCTGCACTATTTGAATCTAGCTGTTCCTTAAAAAGTATTTTTAAACCACCCTTATAGTGTTAGTCCCTGTTTTTTCCTTTTCTGTAAACTCATTGTGCCTCAAATTTTAGTCATTTTGGAACTTTGTGGTATAAATCAGGTTTTTTTTTAAATTGACTTTTTACATTGCCAGTTCAGATTTAATTTCTCTTAGCTTGCTAAGTCATGTTATTCTAGTCCTTGTACTTTTCAACTTTCAACATTTTATTTCTGTAGTTTTCTCTCCTTGTCTTTGTGGCTTTATATATATATATAAAATCGATTATATATAATATTAACAGTTAATATTATTAATTAAATCATACGCAAAATAACAATGATATTAATTAAATTATTAATTAATTATTAAAATAAAATAAAATAATAAAATTAAATTAATTATATTATATTATATATCATTATATAACTTATTGATTATATATTGTATATGATCAATAAAATTAAAATTAATTAATTAATAAAATGTTTATATATAATATATTAATAGTATAATTAATCATATAATTAATATAATGACTATATTACATAAATATATATTAAATATAATTAACATGTTAATATATAACATATTTTTATTCTTTTTTACAATGTGAATATTAAATATTTAAATGTAAATATTAAACAACACACTATTGCACAATTAATGGGCTAAATAAGAAATCAAATTGCAAATCAAAATGTCTCAAAACCAAAGAAAAAGAAAACACAATATTCCAAAACCTATGGGATACCACAAAATAGGATGTTACAGTGAAATTTATGCTATAAATGCTTGTTTTAAGAAAAAAAGTTCAAGAAAAAGAAAAAATTTCAAATAAACAATTTAACATTTCACCACAAGGAACTAGAAAAAGAAAAAACTTTGCCGAAACTTGGTAGAGGAAGGAAATAACAAAGAAAAATCAGAAATAAATAAAATAGAGACCAGAATAAACAATAACATGACATTGAAAGTAATGACCAGTTTTTCCAAGAGAAATAAAATCAGCAATGCTTTAACTACAATAACTACAAAATAAACCAACCAACCAAACAAACAAAAAAACCAGAGAGTCTCAAAAACCAAAATGAGAAATGGAAAACAATACAACAGATAACCACAGAAACACATAGTGTCAGGTTACTATAAACAATTATATACTAACAAATCAGAAAACTTAGAAAAAATATAAATATTAATGTAAATATGGATTTTATTCTTTAATTGAAGTATAGTTGACATACAATGCTATATTAGTTTCAAGTGTGCAACATAGTGGGATTGGGCGATTCTTTATGCAATGCTCAATACAATAAATGTAGTTACCACCTGTCACATAATATTATCACAATTATTACAATATTATTATTTTTTTAAAATTATTTAAAATTAATTTTAATTAAAAAATTAAATTTAAATTATCACAATATTATTATTATTTTTAAAGATTTTTATTTATTTATTTGACAGAGAGAGAGAGAGAGCACACAAGCAGAGGGAGCCGGAGACGGAGAAGCAGGGAGCCTGATGCGGGGCTCCATCCCAGAACCCTGGGATCATGACCTGAGCAAAAGGCAGACGCTTAACCACTGAGCCACCCAGGCGCCCCCATTATCACAATATTATTAACTATATTCCTTATGCTATACTTTTCATCCCTGTGATTTATTTATTTTATTTTATTTTACTGTTTATTGTTTTATTTTATAACTTGAATTTTGTACCTTTTATAATCTCCTCTTCTTTGTAAAATTATATTCTAAGGCTTTTGTTTACCGTTATTTTTTAGAGATGGGGGGAAAGTTAAAGTAATGTGTACATTAAATATGATTACCTGGAAGGTTTTTGTATGACTAAGCTTATTTTATAGGATTAAGTTTATTAATATTTATGATGTACAGTGATATACTTGAAAGCACATATATTTTAAAGGTAGGTTGCACAGGACTTATTTTAGAGATCAGTACTCACAGTGGCCAGAGTGCTCTTTCTAATTTAATAAATACATGTTGATTGAAAATAGTCTCGGAGATTCAGCAGAGTTTGCAGTTTCCCTACAAGCACAACATCTTCATTTGAAGCATTAATTCCTATTATTTAAAGGGCAGACACAATATCTTTTTACGTGGAGAAGTTATCTAAATTTAGTGAGTGAGCATCAGAACAGTGAGACATCTGTCCATGGAAATCACGTGAAAATTGAGCAATTCAAGATGTCAAATAGTCAGATGCTCTTTGCAGTAAGAAACAAACAAACAAAAACACCCACTCTTAATGACGTGGCTTTGGTGACGAGAAAAGAGAAGTGAAATACTTATTATACACCCATTCCTAGGCATAGGACCACACGATGCAGCAATGATTTCCCAGGTTTGCAAAAGGGTGCCACCAACGCGGTCTCGTGGAAGCCGTGTAGCTGGAAGTTTTCACAAGAACACTTAGGCCTATGTATAGGAATCAGGTCAATTTTTATTCTTTATAGCCCTTTGGTTAAACCTGAAATTGGGTAGTTGAAACCACTATGTGCTTCAACCTCATATAAGGCCATAAAATTTGATTTCCCATGTATTATCGATAACAGCCTCTACTCTTGACTATCTGAGAAGGTTAGGTATTTTTTCCTCTTAGGAAACAGATGGAGTATTTTATCTGGGGCTAAACTTTATGCTGCTGCAAGACGAAGATTTTTCCTTGAAAACATTGTTTTACATTTTGAAATCAAGTAAGGCAAGAGCAAATAAATCTTGGGCTTGGTCATTTCCTGTGCCCCTTCATCCTGTAATCACATTAAGATGTAATGACATTTGAAACATCATCTTTCTCCAGCCACCGGTCATTATTTAAATATATTTCCACAGGGTAGAAGCCTTACGCTAGCAAAGATACAAAACGAATGCCCTCAGAGTGTAGAGAGAGACATTTTATGACATACCTCATGAGGGGCCCTGGCAGGACCTTAAAAAAGTGAAATATTTTAAGGGCCATTTGCTTAAGTAAGCCTGCTGTTTCTTGCATTCTGCTTTCTTCTCTTGGTCACACTTCCCTTCTGGGTGGTTCAGCTCTTTTTGGGATTCAGCTAAGGGGAGGCAGAGATGGGGATACTTTTGGTTTATGTTCAGTGGGATCCGAGTGGTTTACAGTCACATTTACATACATTTCTGTTGTTGCCTATATCAGCATATCATTCCCTTTAGAACACAGCACTGCAAATATCTGGGTTGCACAGAAGAAACACATTCTGAAATGTGTCGTGGACTGAAGTTCCCCAAATTCATATAATGAAGTCCTAATCCCCCATGTGATGGTGTGTGGGTATGGAGACTTTGGGTGATGATTAAATTTAGAAGACGCATGAGGGACCCTCATGATGCTATTATTGCCTTTATAACAAGAGGAAGGGAGACAAGAGCTTTCTCTCTCTCTAGCCACTGTGTGAAGACATAGCAGGACAGCAGCTGTCAGCGAGCAGGGATGAGGGCCCCCACCAAGAACCCAACCAGGCCGGCACCTTGATCTTGGACTTCTCAGCCTCCAGAACTGTGAGAAGTAAATGTCTTGTTTCAGCCACCCAGTCTATGGTGTTTTGTAATGGCAGCCCAAACAGACTGAGACAAAATACACAAAGCCGGAACAAATCATTGAAAAATGTGTTTAATAATCAGATGCATAAAACTTAAGTGCAGGACTTCGTTCTCATTGACCCAGCTTCCTGCAAAAATGGACTGAACAATGCAGTATGTACAATTGTAAACACACCAACTTTTCTTTTTGATGGAACTTATATGAAATACGTTTAACAGAATCCCCCTGATTTTAGGACACAAATATGTGGCTGTTCTGCAAACAGCAAAACTATCCCTGTGTGGAGCCCTATATTTCGTGTACCTCAACTATCCAATCTTAGTGGATCTGATGCATTTTGTCCTGCTGAAGGCTGACGTCCAATATGAAACTGCATGTAAATTGCCACCAACATAGCAAAGAGGTCTAAAGAAACCAAGTATTCCTATCTCTTTCATCAATAAGTTCATGTGTGTTCTCTAAGATGGCCTTGATTACACAATTATGTAGCTCGACCTCAAATATTGACAATTCAATCTGAGAGCACCGTTAAAGAATAATTTTCAAAAAAATTGAAACCTTGGCTTTCATGCTCATATAACAATGAACATGTGTTAAGGATTTAGTTTAACTCATTAATTAGGAAGGTGGGAAGATGTTAAATTAGCTCAAAGGGAAATCCAAAGAACATATTCATAGATCAGGAACATTGCAACTGGAGATAAAACTAGCTGCCACCATAGTGGGGGAGAGAAATTGCTTGAGCCTTGTATTTTGCACATCTACAGACAAGAATTACTGTGTATTTATTTCAATTATCTACAACTCACAGTATGGCAAAATAACTCCCAAAGAATCAGAGTAAGATAACCCAGAAGGGTGTTTGCTAGACCAGAGGCGGGCAAACTTTCTGTAAAGAGCTAGATAGTGAATATTTGAGGCTTTGAGGGCAATACTGTCTGTGTTGTGAGTACTCAGGTCAATCCTAGAGCTAAAGTAGCCACAGAAACATCTACACAAGTGGGTGTGGCTGTGTTTGGAAAAAAACTTTATTAAGAGAGGCAGATGGTAGACTGGATTTGGCCAGAGGGCTGTGGTTAGCCAGCTCCTGCTCTAGTTGGAGCTGTTGTCTATGGAGTCACATCTCCTCCCCCCTCCCCACCATTCACCCCCCCCCCTTCAATCCAAGTTCAATGCTTGAGAATTCCTGACCAACCAGATGAATTAAAGCTATATTTCAACTTCAGGAGAGAGCTAGTTCAATCCTAATTCACGCTTACCCTGAAACCTAATCTTTTGAATCTGTGCATTAAAAAAGGGGATTAATTAAAATTCCAATCTAAATATTTCAAATCATAGATGAACTTTGAATTTTGATATTTTCACTTGATCTTACATGATCACCAGACTCATTTAGGTCTCAGGGTTTTTCTCTTATAATCAAAAAAAAAAAAAAAAAAAAAAAAAAAAAAAACCATCCTCAGGGCAAAAAAAAAAAAAAAAAGCCTTCTGAGTTTTGTCCTTGTCTTTCTTTATTCTTTTCTTCTTCTAGGTTTTGGCCTGATGACTATTTACTTAATGGTTACTACTTTTAGAAAGATTTAAAAAAAATCATACTTTTTAAAATATTGTTTGAAGGGTTGGTCTGAATTAATCAGTTGGCCTTAGCGTTCACAGAAGTCCCGTTTTATGGATTCTTTAAATAACTTAAGTATTGATTTGAGCATTGCACAAAATAACCTTCTAGCTGGACAGTGTCACGAAGGTCAATAAAATATTATTTTACTATAGTCTGTTCTGAACTATTTCTTTTAACTTTAGGAAACTTGAAATTAAGATCTTTTCTTTTACAGCCAATTGAAAGGTGGTTCCACACTATTCAAAATAGTTTAGCACTGTGTAAATAGTAGAGTATCTTCAGTGTTTAAAATACCTTGTGATTTACTAATGTTGGATAACTTCTAAGAAATAAATCTACCCAGGGCGCCTGGCTGGCCCAGTTGGAAGAGCATGTGACTCTTGATCTCTGGGTTGTGAATTTGAGCCCACATTGGGTGTAGAGATTACAAAAAAATAAATAAATAAATAAATAATAATAATAATAAATAAACTTAAAAAAGAAATAAATATATTGTATAAAACAAATTTTATATATGTCTCTGACTGTAGGTCTAAATATTTTCGGAAGAAGTATGCTATTCCATATCCCAAATTATAATTTTTCACTTTACTGAAACACTTAAAATAAGAATAAAAGTAAAATTATAAGGCTACATTTATGAAGAAAATCTACTTTAAATATGCAAAAAGTTATAAATCATAAGAGGACAAGTTTATGTATTTAAATATATTAAACTTAAAAGCAGTCTGCATGATGGAAGATATGGTACATAGTAGAGAAAGATAAGATGTAGACTAGGAGAAAACTGGAAATTTATGTCATGTTAATCGGTAGGTACCCAGAATGTAAAATGCATGACAAACAATTACGAAAATGTAACTAACTAATGCAATAGAAAAATTGGCAACGATATGAATTTATTGAAGCTGAAGTTGTCTTGGCTAATAAACCCTAATGGTCAATAAACAAATTAGGAAATGCATAACCTCTTTATATGCAATCAAAGAAAATCAAAGTGAAACACAATGCAGAATAACTTCATACCCTTAAAAAAAGCAAAAAGCAACCACTCTTCTGTTCACTACTCATTGGCCAGAACCCGGCACATGGTCCCTCCTAAACGTAAGTGAATCACAAATGCCTGGAAAGCAGAGAGACAGATATATTTGGTGAATGGCACAAATGGCTGTCACTTCTGTTGTCAACACCATGCATTACAATTTCGTAAAGTCCATTGAAGCCGTGTATAGCTTATGACTTGGCATTTCCACTTCTAGGAATCAACTGGAGATACTTTTGCACATGTGCAAAAGGAGACACATCAAGAAAAGTTCTTAGAAGCATTCCTCGCAATAGAGAAAAATGTCCATCAAAGGCAATAAAGAGAAAATTATTTTGGCATATTCATACAATAGAATGTTTCATAGCTATTGAAATGAGTGATCTAAAGATATCAACCTGAATAATTCTTAAAAATACACAGTGAAAGGGGAAAAAAGCCAGCTGCACAATGTTATATTAAAGGATCTCTTGTATGAGAACTGGTAAAATACTGAAAGCAAATACTATACGTTGTTTCGGGATGTCTGTCTGCGGGTAAAAGCAGGAACACAGAGGCAGAAAGTACCTACGCTGTCTTTCAGAAAACGAGTGCTCTCTGCGGAGAGAGGGCTGGGTTTGGTATCACAGTGGGACACGAATGAGGCATTGGCTCCTTAATGGTTCTCTAAAGTGATTTAAAGCAGATACGGCAAAATAGTCAATATAGATGATGCAGGGATGGATATTTAGAGTAATACTTTCTTAATTCTCTGTTTGACCTTTTTCTAATTAAAAAATAAGATAAGGATATGGAAAGAATGGTGGAGTGAGCCCGAAGTGTCCCCCGTAGAAAGCTCTTCCACATCGTGTGTGCTGCTTGTGCACATAACCATGTCTCACAATAATACGATTAACGCTTTAAATTACCCTTAGGTAAAATCGATGCTTAAGAAGATGGGTATGTTTCTGTTGTCTCCACTTTCTCTAACCACTCTAGATTGTACTGCATTTCATTTGGCCTTGTACAGCAATCTTCCTTTTTCTAAACTCTTATGATATTTCCTATCCTGTCTTGACAAAAATTCCTGCTGCTGGATACAATTATACTGAACAGTCGTGTGCATATTATTTGTGTCTGTCCTGAGAATGCAAACACCCAGCGGCCTGTGAATATGCCCTCCCATACTTATGTTAGTTCCTCCCAGGGTGCTACATTTATGACTAAATTATTTTAATATATGCTATGGCATTCAGGGGTCTTATGTCATCATCATGCTCATTGGTAAAGTGAATATAACTAGCTGTGCGTGTGTGTGTGTGTGTGTGTGTGTGTGTGCATGTGCAAACACCTGGCAGGGCTGGAGCAAGGATAGAAATATTTAGATATAGTTTCCTTTTCTCTCTTACGTTAGAAATGGTAGAAACACCTGTCACACGATTATGTATGTGCGCCTTGTAAGCATAGCTGCTACCACCTGACATGTATATTCCTTAAAAGAATCCCCCAAACCCTCCTGTTCTACAGAATCATTAGATTAAAATTAAAGGGGCTTATGCCAAAACAGTCAAAAGCTGACAGCTAGAACCCTATGCAGCTTTATAACTAACCTGATAAAAAAAATTCTCCTAATAAAAAAACTAGTAAAGCTAATTAGACATTAATTATCTAATGAATAAATAACTACTTCAATACATATTAGAGTCAAACAAAACCAATTAAGTATGGCATTGGCTTGATGGAAAGGTTGAGACTGCCAAGTTATGGGGGAAAAGGTAAAATACATAAAGTTCAAGGGAACCCACACCAAAACCCTTCTAAGACAGAGCTCATGGTTCAGTTGAGTCCAGGTCAAGGACATGGGGGGAGTGGGAATCACATAGAGTGCTAGATTTTTCCATGGATGACTGTAAGAGCAGTAGAGTATTTTGAGTTTGGCTAGAGGGCTGTGGAAGTTAACATTCCATGGGAATAAAAGCATACTTACCTTGCTTTGTTAATTTTATGTCTTTTGTTATTAAAGTACTTTAAGACTTTCTTGTGGCTATTTTTTCTTTTTTCTTAAGCTTGGATGCTATTAGTTTCTTGCTATATCTGAACTTTCAGGAACTTCATTTATATAGAGATCCTAATGGAGTACGGCCAATCACCCTATGTGCTTTTATGTGGCTACCCATAAGTTAGTGTATTTTAACTTCTGATTTGGTAAGGTCAAGGTAAGAATTTTACATATATTTATATAGTCACCATTTTTTCTAGTAGGTGAGAGATTTGTAAAGAATATCTATTTTAGATAGTAAAACAAAGTTACTGTTCTGTTAATAATAATATAACAAATTTGAAAAGCAATTGCACTAGAAAGTAGCTTTGATAAGTAAATGTTAAGTTTACCTTTTTATTTGATAGAAAATTGTGTTTATAATTGCTTTCTTAGTGAAGAGGCTATCAAATTTATCAAATGCATTTTATCCAAAGTTCCTGGGCTGACAGAATAATGGATTTCTGCTAATATGGTGATAGATGATTGGTTCTAGTCATTGCATGTCTTTCCTCAAAGTTACACTATAGACATTCATCTTTGGATAATCATCAGCCATTGCTGTAATAGATTTTCATTTTATAATTTGGGTTGCTCCGCTGAGCAGACTGAGATATTGAACGGATTACAGGTAAATTACATTTTTGTCATTTGCTTCCTTGACTATGTGGGTGGGTGGTATAAACATCGTACTCTATCTTGAATTTAGATTATTCTTCCTTAGTCTAACACTGTATTAAGCTTTTAAAAATATTCTTTATTAATAGAATTCCTTAAAACTATAAACAGATGTTTAGAAATAAAAATAAATGCCTTCAAGCTGAGACTGCCCCTCAGCTGCCTTGAACTACCAACATTCATTTTTAAGTAAGGTTTTATATGATCTTTTGGGATCACATAACCATTTAATAAAATTAACATCATGAATTTTGGCTTCAAATTTTCACATTCCCTATTTTTTTCTGAACACAGTTTTATGAATCATGTTACTCTAAAGTGAGCTAACTGAACTAAGAAGGATATAATTTTCCTGACCTGGTAAGAAAATACATCAAACTTTAGGATTTTGAGATTATTACCATATTTTATAGCTTGCCATAAAAAAGAATCCCCCAAATCTCCTTTGAAATGATTATTGAGGCACTAAACAGTGTAACTTAAAATAATTTCTAAAGTCAGAGTATGACAATCACTTTTATAAAAGAAAACTATAGTCAAAATCTATGTGTTTTGCCAAACTGTCTTTTTTTTTAAAAAATATGTTGGTGTATAATCCTTTTTAAAACATATTTGAAAGTATTTAAATAAAGATGAGTCAGAAGACCTAAAATCAATTATCTTTACATTATGCTTAGTTGGCTTCATGAAGATATCTCTATTTTCAGGGTTCATGGTAGAATGTATTTGTGGAGAGTGCTTTTGAAAAATGTTTTTGGTAATGACTAATATTCAGAGGTTATTGTCACTACTTTCACTTGCCATCATGGCTAAAATTAAAGAAACTGTAAATACCAAGTGTTGATGAGGACGTGGCACAATTGGGACTATCACTGATGCTGGAAGTAAAGAATGGTATAACTAGTGAGAGGAGTTTGATCGTGTTTTAATAAATGTATTCGTATTCCTACTTTATGACATAACAATTTCACCACTGGGCATTTACCGAAGAAAAATAAACATTTTTGGCCATAAAAAAGACATGTATTTTATTTTTATATTTTTACAGTTTTATTTAATTTTTTATGTTTTAAGACATGTACTTTAATATTCTTATCAGCTTTGGCCTATAATATAATAGCCCAAACTGGATACAACCTCATCGCCAGGTGAGTGGATTAACGAATTATGTTTTATGGATACCTAGAGTACCACTCAGTGATAAAAAGGAATGAACTTGGGATATACGCTACACCATGTATGAATGTCAAATCATTACCGTAAGCAAAGGAAGCAAACAAACGAAAAACAATACATGCCATATATTTCCGCTTCCATAAACTTGGGGCACAGACAAACTAATTAATGGTGGTGGAAATCAAAACTGTTCTTTCCTGGCGGAATCAGAGAATAGATCAAAAACATACGTGAAGAAATTGGGGCTTACCAGAGGGCACCATGCTGCTTTTCACCTTGTGCTGTGTCTCCTTCCCAGTAAAAGAAGAAAGTGAAAAAAAGAGAATAGAATACTTTTTGTTCTGTATTTTAATTAGAATGGTGTATACATGTGTGACTACATTTGCCAAAATTCAGCATAATTTACTTAAAATTGATTTATATTATTATATATAAATTGAATTCAATAAAATAGTAATGAAAAAGTGAAAGCATAAAAAATCTTGCTTTTATTACATGAAGTGTTGGCTCATGTGGAATTTAAAATAACTGCTAGTGTTATACCGAAAGATCCATTTTGCATCAAAGGTATGACCAGGGTGACAATAGAATTTAGTGTCTAAACTGGGGTGCTTTTGAGAGTGAAAAGCGATACTACAGATAATTTTGCTAGGTTAAAATGAGTAAATCAGGGCTTTCCTGGTCAAATCAGGAAGTATTGTTACCCCAGTTATGACTCATTTCCCAAAATGGTGACCTGAAAGAGCTAGAACGACTGCTTGTAGAGGTAGGCTCACAACCCGTTACCTGTATCTTTGAAAGTTCAAGGGCGAGCAGACAATTTCCGGAGCGGTCAGCTACCATGATGGCATGTGGACCTCCAGTATCCATAACTCTTGGTGTGGGGTGAATCAGACACACCGAGTGATATCTAGGCGCTTCGGGGTTCCATAATTGAAGAAATGGAACCAGTTACACTCTGTTCGTCTCTCCCCCACACCTTTGCCTTTGATCTCATGGACTCATTAGGTTACAGTGTTCATACCCAACCCTCCCGGGTGGCATACAGAATTATTCCACAAATTGCAGTTCTTGTCTGCAGGATGTGATTTGTCTCTCAGTCAGTGATTAGGACATGCTACTCTTGCACCCAAGGTCACACTGTGATAGAAATATTTGCAGAGGGGCGCCTGGGTGGCACAGCGGTTAAGCGTCTGCCTTCGGCTCAGGGCGTGATCCTGGTGTTCTGGGATCGAGCCCCACATCAGGCTCCTCCACTGAGCCTGCTTCTTCCTCTCCCACTCCCCCTGCTTGTGTTCCCTCTCTCGCTGGCTGTCTCTATCTCTGTCGAATAAATAAATAAAATCTTAAAAAAAAAAAAAAAGAAATACTTGCAGGGCAGAGTGGGGATACCAAGAGTCAGAATTACAAAGCCCATCTGAGTCAGAAAAGGCTCTCTGAAGAAAGGGGTATATGAGCTGAGATTTTAAGAATAGCTAGGCATTTTATAGGCAGGGAAAAGCAGAAACAAGTTCGGGCCAAAGAAAGAGCATGGAGAAATGAGCTGAAGTTTCAAATAGCATGATTTTTTTCAAGAATATACAAGTAAATGGGCATTGCTGGAGAGAAGGGTGTATGAGGAAGGGGGGATGGTAAAGTGAGACTACAGATGTTTCCTACACTCCGGTTTCCCTCTTAAGTGTCTTGAGCGTGTGATCGGGCCCTTAGTTCAAAGTGCCTCAGTATGTAATCAATTGAATTGTGGGTAAAAAACACAATCACCAAGTTTCTCACTGGGATACCAGGTAGCTTTTAGAAGAGGGGTCAAGACATAATATCCTTTTATCTAGTGTGGTTTTTTTGCAATCTATGCAAACACGATACATTTTTACTTAAATTTCTCTGCCTTTTGTTTTTATGAATTCAAATATATATCCCACAGAAGTTAATATGAACTGATGTTTTAATATATTTGAGCAGTATTAATAAATACACATGTATCAGTTAGTTGTCGCTGGGTTAAAAAACTACTCCAAAACACAGTGCCTTCAAACAAACAGAACTCATATATTCTTACTCCTAAGTCAAAGGAAGTCCAGACCCACTCGTGCATCTGTAGTCAGCTGTGGGTGAGTAGCATTTGCTGCTGATCTCAGCCGGATCAAAGAGGGGCATAACATTCCAAGAGAGACCCGGCAGGGCTATGAACAAAGATCAGACTACACATGGAAAGTCAGAGGATGTATAAAGAAACTAGCTTAATTGAAGCTACAGAAACTACTTAGTCACTACTGCCAAAATAATGCACATGCAAACTACCAAAACCCCATTTGCTGGGTGATTCTGATTGGAATTGCTATCCATGGAGATTGGCTCCAAGTCGTGGATTGGTTTAGATCAGCTCCATTCCTGTTCATCCTGGGAGCCAGGCTACAGGGGCATCCAGGGCCAGGAAATCTCTTCTTAGGGCAGACAACTGTAGTTGAAGACCCACACAATCACACGTAAAGTCTCTGCTTGCACCGTATCCACTAATTTGTCATTGGCTGTTAGTCACATGGCCAAACACAAGTATCAACGGAGCAGGGACGGATACTTCACTCACCGTGAGAGAGTGCTTACTTTATGAAGAGTAACCCAAAATATCAAAGAGTAAATCTGGTAAAGTAGGGAGAAATGGGGACATAGAAACCACATGAAAACATCATTAGGCTGAATAATTAAGTTGAAATCAGAGCATGTGCAGCACATGGCATTATCCCAGATGGCTCTCATTCCACACACTCTTGTAGAGACACAACGTGACGTGAGACTCCTCACGTTAGCGGCGAGGTCTACAGCACCTCCTCTGTTTGTGGGCCAGCTTCAGTGACTCATTGACCAAAAGCATACAGTGAGTGTGATGTGGTGTTATTTTCAAGCCCAGGTGATAAAAAGCTATGCACCTTCTGCCTACTTCTTCGGGATCACACCAGGCCCTTGGCTACCATGCCAGCAATCTGACTGCCTCCAGGCTACCAAACCATGAGGAAGCTCAAAGGAGCACCTGTAGAAGGACCACATGGAGAAGCTCTGCCCCCACATGGAACAAAGCAATGCCTCATTTGCTCCAGTAGCTTCCTTCCCAGCATTCCAGCCCCAGCCTCCCTCTGACCGCAACCTCATAGGACACAGCAAGCCAGAACTACCTCCTGAATTCCTGACCTCCAGAAACCAGGAGAGAGAATAAAATGAGTCTTGTCTGAAGTCATATAGTTTTGGGATTATTTGTTGTGCAGTAATAGATATGCAGAAAAATACGGTAGAGCATAAACACCAGGAGGAGGAATTGGACCTAAGTTTCATAGGCATTGAGGGACGTGAAGATTTCATTGGGCAGAAGAAGGACAGGATAGATGTGCTGTTTTAAGAAGTTCAGGCAAATGGCAGTATGCAGGATCACCTGATGGCAGGAGTGCCTGGAAGTGGGGAAATGATCTCAGAATGTTCCGGGCACCAAATGAACAGTCTTTGGCAAGGCTGGGATTTTGCTATTTTCAGAAACATTTCTCTTTTGCAAAAGCTGATTTTGGGGAATTTGCTCATATTTTAAAGATCTTGGCCTTTTAATGAATACCCTATTGAGTCAAGAAAAATATATTAACCTCCTTATAAATCTGTTTCATAAATGTGGGTTTTCATTAATTGGTCTGATGACCTTATCTGTTAGTCACTTTGTTTATTATTTTTAAATCTCCACTTAGCACTGCTATGGTGTGAAAGCCAAGAGATTTTATCAGCATCACATGATCTGAAATTAATGAACTTACATCAAACTTTTTTCTAAAAATGATTTAAAGCAGCAAGTTTTAGTATACATTTGGCATTTAGGACATTTACAACGGAGAAGACTTTAGTCCGACAGCATTAGCTCATCTATTACATCAAAGGGGTGAGACTTTGATATGTATTTTTATTATTGCTGATGCCCAATAGAAACCTCACCTGTGAAGTCTGTGATCTGGTAACACATGCGTGTTCTCTTCTCTCAAATCAAGAATCGCCTCTCTCTCTTACATTAGGAAAAGAAGAGGGGGTTGTCTCATATGTGTCTGGCATGTGGCTATTCCCAAGCACCATCTTGCCTTTCTCTGTTCCGTGTCTTACCATAAAGGATCACTCACTTCACTGCAGCTTAACCCCAAACAAAGCAAAAAGAATTCTCTAATCTGGCCATTTCCTGCATTCAGTGTCGGCTGAGAGGTGAATGTGTATCCATCCCTTCATTTCCTGGTACCTATATTCTCAATCCAGAAAGCTCTAGAAAATACCAGACTTTACCAAATGGTACCAGAAGAAAAATTTAAACCAAGAGGGAAACATTTTAAACTGCTCACCAAATATTTGATTACTAGTGTCCAGAATGATGTAGTTTTGGAATATACGTGAGGTCCAGAGCCGACAACCAAGAAAGAATTCTTGAGCTGTCTTTGGTGCAAAAAGGTGGTTTTATTAAAGCACGGGGACAGGACCTGTGGACGGAAAGAGAAGCTGCACTGGGACTGTGAGGGGTGACTTATTATATACTTGGGAGTTGGAGGAAGTAAGGGAAAAGGGAGGTTTTTAGAAGAACTTTTTTTTTTTTTTTTGGTAAAGATTTTATCTATTTATTTGTCAGAGAGAGCAAACAGGGGGAGCAGCAGGCAGAGGGAGAAGCAGGCTCCCAGCTGTGCAAGGAGCCCCATGCGGGACTCGATTTCAGCATCCTGGGATCCTGACCTGGGCTGAAGGCAGACGCTTAACAGACTGAGCCCCCAGGTGCCCCTCAAAAGAACTTTTGTATGCTAAAGAGGACCTACAAGATATTGGAGGCCTTGCAATTGTTAAGGTAAGGTTGTTTTTCCCTCCAGCAAAGCGTTAACATCGAGATAGTTGGGAGTTTCTTTGGGAAGTTAGGTTATTGAGAAGAATGCTTTTTTCTTCTAAATCACTAAGACATTTGGTAAACTGAGGGAGACTCCTGTCCTGCTGGACTGTGATCTCTATTAATTAACCATTTGTTTCTCCTTTCCCTTAGTTGTAGGGCAGGCAGGAGTGCCTGAGGAATGTCGCACATATTCCATGGAGGTTGGGGGGATGGGGGTGGGGGGGTGGGGAAGGGGTAGTGGTGCAGGGTATCAACTTGTGCTTTGTCCTCAGCTTGCCTTCGGCTCCCTCATCACAGAAAACCATTTTTTATGTTCAGAGAATTCTGGAATGCCCACAGTAATCTTATTTCTGTGTCTCTCTTTGAGAAAGACTTCTCCCTTTTTTTCTTTTTTAAAATTAAATTAAATTAAATTATTTATTTGAGATACAGAGAGTGTGAGAGAGGGGCAAAGGGAGAGGGAGAAGCAGGCTCCCCACCAAGCAGGACCCTGGGATCATGACCTGAGCCAAAAGCAGATGCTTAACCCACAGAGCCACCCAGACACCCCGATTTCCCCCTTTTTCTGATCTGTATCCCCAAAACTTTACTCTTTTTGGGGGGACTTCTACCCACTACCCATAGATTCAACCCCAGAATCCAACTTCCTGCTTTACATTTCCCAAAGTCAAGAATATTAATTTATTCAAGAGTAATGACTGCAGGGTACCAGCAGGGTGATTCAGGGTGGCATTTACTGGCGAAGTGTAGGTGGTGTAGAAGGGAGGGGCTCTCTGATGCTTTTTGCCATTATTCCCCAGATGCATTGCAAGACTTCGTTCTTCAGATAGTGGAGTCTCTTTTCCCTCCATCTCCATTGCTCAAGGTCAAATGTCAACTAGCTCCTGGTTTTGGGCAGAAGAGGCATTCTTAACTATTCTTAAATTGGAGATGCTCCTTCACTCTATTTTGCAAGCAGTCTTAGCTTACTTTGTAGTGCACTGAGTGCATACTTTTCCTCCATTTCCTATATATTTTGCCCCCATCAAGTCTATTTAGAATTAAAATAGATCTGGGAGTAAGCCACTTAACTTTTAAATGGCCATTCTCTTGAGCTATGTTGAAAAGATTGAGGGAAATCTAGAAATTAATTCAATTAAATGTTCAAGACAAAGAACAATTCCTTGTCTGGGAGAAAGGGGAGAATAGGTTTAATTTTCCACAAAACAGAATACCTGAGAAAGCTCTTACTCTTTTTGCTAAGTCCATGTTTATTCCCTATTTTATTTATTTATTCATGAGTTCAGAATATATTAAAAGACTAAGTGTTTGCCATGTGAAGATTTGGGTTAAGAGCATTCCTGACAAAAAATGCAGCTATTGGACACAAAAGAATAACTTCAATAGAATGTTTGAAGAAGGAAAGAAGGCCAGCATAGTTGGCATCTACTGTTGATCATAAATGTTTTCCCAATACTTTTATTTTAGAAAACAAAGAATGGAGGAGGTGACTATGTCTCATATTGAAACTTTGTACTTTTATTTGGAAAAAGAATTGGGGTTAGAAGAATGTTTTAGATCTTTCTTCTCTTGATCACCACCCTTATCCAAGATCCATCCTATATTGGGAAATCCCAATTATGGAGGGACATATAGAATAATTTGTACCTTTTCAGAAATAAGGAATAAAAAAAAAAATCTTTTCAACTGTCTTTTCCTGGGGAATTTGACCTGGCCTTCTGATATGTCACTGTGGCCCAGTTTTTGAGGTTCTGATGTTGAAACCTATATTTTACCTAAAATATGATTTTCTCCTTTCTGGGAAAGCAAGGAGTGTTTAATGCATTTAATGGCTCAGGTAGAACAGTAGGAGAGGTTTACTAATAAAAGAATTTGGAAAAAGAAGTAGGAGAGAGAAGCTGGCACGATTTTTAGTGTCAGCATGTAAATAATCCCCCTGGAGGGCATCACTGTCTCCTGCCAATCATGAAGATTCTCCCAGCTGTCAATCACTAGGATGCCTAGACCCTGCCATCTCAAGGAGCCTTGCATATTCTGAGCTAGAGGCATTTTTTTCCCCTTAGCAGCATGAAGCTCCACAAAAGTATAATATAACCAGCTTGCTAGAAGATTTTACAACCAAATAAAGTATTTTCTCCTTCCTTTCTAATGGTCAAATTCCTTCCAGTATATTAGTTGGTTTTCATGTACTTTTTACTTAGGAATGGATATATATGTGTATGAGATTCTGAGGTAAGGTGATCTTTTAGGTTTTAGGAACCCAGTAGAAATAAAAATAATTGTTAGATTTTTTTTAGGTCCTGACTTTACTTTCAATGACTTTAGGTCATTACTTTTCCACATATCCATACACATGCATAATGTGGTTTTGTTCATGGGAAATAGTTTATAACTTAGACATTTCTTAAAGAAAGAATATTTCAATGATAAAAAATGTAAATAGTTTTAGAATTTGTGTTTTTTTAAAAAAGATTTTATTTATTTACTTGAGAGAGAGAGAGAGAGAATGAGCAGGGGGAGGGGCAGAGGAAGAAGCAGACTGCCCGCTGAGCAGGGAGCCTGTGTGGGCCTCAATCCTCAGAGCCTGGGATCATGACCTGAGCCAAAGGCACTTAGCTGACTAAGCCACCCAGGTGCCCCTAAAATTTAAGTTTTTTGCTCAACTTCAATTAGTTACAAGATGAAATTTCATGGTCTTCTTTTCTTTGCAGCTTAGTAAGTACACGGTAGAGGTGCTCTCTTAATTCACACATAGACTTTTGGAGAGTCATCAGTGAAATGAGCAAATACAGAGAACTGTTTGTGAAGCCAAATCCTGAGTAATTGTCCTATTTACAGAGAGAATTTGGATGTGAACTTGAGGGGCTAAAAAACTGATAGAACTTCCAAATAAGGACATACATTAGAAGTAAAATAGAACGAGATGTCTCTGAATCCTTTCGTTGATGGGCTGTTCTCTTTGCTCAGAGGGGAGATCCATTGACTTTCCATTGAGTGGAGAGAAAAATTCCACCCTCTTTTCCTCTTTCTTGTTCAGCTATTAATATACAATGAGCGGGACTCTTTCTCCTTACCGTATGCTCATTCATTTTGACTTCAATGTGCCGCCTCTGGGTGGAAGGCTTCCCCCATTGCGACCTTGAATTCTGGCAGCCTCGGAGGATGTCTGGGTCTCAGCTTTGCAGCTGCTACTTAATCCAAAGCAGTGTCCATCTTGGATTCCATATTTTCATCTATATTTATGAGATTTTAAAATTTATTGCATCTATAATCTATAAAAAGTCCACAATTAATGGACTTTTAACCATTTTTTTTAACCTATAGATAAACTGGATGATATAAAAAAAAAAAAAGGCCAGAAACCTAGTATTTGAAAAAAATAAGAACCAATATGAAAACCACAGGCAGGATGGAACTCCCATAATCTACAAATATCTCACTGAAAAGTCAAATTGTTTATTTTTGCATAATTTAAACAAAACTGTCCAAACTATCTTTAATTAAATTCATTTTTATCCTCTTATGGGTGAGTTCAGACACTGCAATTTGTATCTGTGAGCACAGCCTAAGGAGTAAACACAATTTTGTCTGCTGACATAGAGAAATTGAATTGTTGCTGATAGCAATCATATCTCCCAACTCAGTATCTCTCCTCCCTCTTCCCCCCCAAGACTATAGCACAGTGACAAGACACCAGTCAATTCTCAATGCATACTTGGCATTAATGTGTGATTTGAAACAAAACAAAACAAAACAGCAATCTATCTATTCATCCATCCATCTATCACCTATCTATCTTTATTTCTTTGTTCTGACTTTAAATCTGCCTGTGGCCTTGGTTTTTAAGACAGAATTTTAGTCTCATAGCAACGTGAATAAACACATTCTTAGAACATTACTTTTGACAGATATAAGGTAAAGTAGTTAAGGAACAAGCCATTTTTTTTTAACAGGTAATTTGCTTGACATAGTCCTGATGCAATGTCATGTGTAATTGGAAACTCAATAAATTAACTTTGATTTAATTCAGTCTTGCTAGAGAAAATACTTCTTCCCTTTATCATTTCAGGTTTTTTGAGGTTAAGATTAGGCAGTTGCCAATTCCTCATTATTATGAAGAGGTTGAACTAAATACAGCATGATCTTTGTTGGGAGATCATTCCCCATGGGTTTTCATAATTCTGTACAGCATATGAGCAGAAGCACTGACAATCTTTTTTCCTGAACTGCATTTTCAAATGTATTTGCATAGCAAACAATCTTGTATGATAAAGATAATTTCACCTCCAGAGCAAAGGTCAGTTTTGCTTGTAGCCCATTATTTCAAAAACTGCAGTTTCCTAAGCATGAGGTCCGTCAGCTCTGATGCAAGCCCACTGCATGCACAGCATCCACTTGGGTTCTTTTGTGTGGCCCCCTGGGATTTGGAGAGCAAGAAGAACGAGCATGACCGTGCTGCACTATGAGTAATCGACTCCTTTGTTTCTGTGCCAGGAGTCTCGTGTCTCCTGTCAGCTCTACGAATCTGTGGCAGGCTAACTTGTAATCATGCAAAAAGAGTGAGTGCCCTTCACAATTCCTGACAAATTGTGATAAAGCACTTAACATTTCATTTTGCCAGGGAAGAGGAAGTTTAGGGGGCTTATACCAAAGTTTCCTTAGTCATTTTCTTTGTAATTAAACACTGAACTCACTTATTTTTCTATTTCTTGCTTTTTTAAATGTTCAAGAAAAACTACTTTAGAGAACAAGGTAGGTAAAAAAGGACAGTGCTTGTGTAAGGTTCAGAAGGCTTTCTTAAGGTGGGGTGAACTCCCGGGTGTTCAGGTCTAGCCACGAAGAATGCCAATCATGTATGATTCCTGATAAAAAGAGACATGGCTTTAGTTCAGTAAATACCTTGCCCATATTGTTATTATCAGCCCTCTTTTTAAGTGGAGAGGCAAATTTATAAGCCATATCAATAATTTATCTTTGTATGGTAACCAGCAGTGCATTTGATATATTTTCCTATAAAGTCAAGTGTTAGGTTTATTTTGTTTCTCCTTTCAAGTTTGGCTTAATTGGAGCTCAATAATTGATTTCCTCTGTACTGACCTCTATTCTGTTCACCCTGTTTTGATATGCTTAGAAATCAACAGTTACAGTTTTAAAGATAACCTATCATCTTGACATACCAACGAAAGCAGCGGTCTAAGTTGTAATTTTTACATGCCAACATGTGAGTAAAAGGTCACCATCACCCCCTATTTGACATATCACAGAAATCTCCAAATAACCAGACTCCAGCAGTAGAATTAATTTGCTTGAAGGTTCTGTTTTATAGTCAGTGGATTTGTTAGTGTCTCAAGTTGAGAAACCAGCATACATTGGATAATTGGTTTTCAATGGCAATTTTTGTTTTCATTTAATAAAATGCATTGACAGACTCAAGCTCCACTGTAAACAGGCCACCCAACCCAGAGAGATCTTTTCTGGTTTGTCATTCTGAGAAATAGGTAGGAAACCGAGAAATGGGCATACAGCTTATCTAGTTCCTCTAATATCTACTCAGGCAAGGAATAGCTCGATATGTTTTCCTCTTAAGCTGCACTTACAAGAATTTTAAGTGTAATGTACAAAACTGAAATTATGTTATAATTAAGGAAGAGTAATTTAAAAGTTATATCTATATTCTTATCTTGCATCAAATAAAAAGACCCAATGCAAAACCCTTAAAAATTAAATTGACCACTGAATACCAGGCCTGCCATTCTTCTTTTTTTGTAGATGTTTAAATATGCGTCACTCTTCTGGTGGTTTAAGATCGTTTTCAGTTATTTTAGAATCTTTGAAACCAATATATCATCACTGGCTCTTTTGCTATTACTATAGAAAAGTTTTGGTCAAGTTTTTTTTTTTTTTAATATTATTTATTTACTTATTTGACAGAGACAGCCAGTGAGAGAGGGAACACAAGCAGGGGGAGTGGGAGAGGAAGAAGCAGGCTCCCAGCGGAGGAGCCTGATGTGGGGCTCGATCCCAGAACGCTGGGATCACGCCCTGAGCGGAAGGCAGACGCTTAACGACTGCACCACCCAGGCACCCCTTGGTCAAGTTTTAATTCCAATTAGGAATAGCAAGTTTGTTTGTTTTGTTTTGTTAGTTTGTTTAACTGATCTAATAGGCTTTTCATTCAGCAATTCGTGAACCAGGCAGCATCCAGTCTGCCAGGTAGAATTTTTTTGTTAATCTGTCTTTTTCCTTTTTTGTAGATGCCTCAAATTTCTATGGATCATGCAGGATTTGATCAGGAAAAGAGGACCCACAGAATACGTTATACCAAGGAAATTATTACCCGGATTTGCCCTTACACAAGTGTGGGGGCTAAACAAGCTTTGTGAGGCTTATGTTTCTCTATCTGACCGTGGTGGCTGAAGTCCACAAGCAGAGAGCGAAGAAGGAAAAATGGACGTAAATCAGGGAACTCATGAACAAAGCCCCTGGAACGGGCAGAACTGGAACCCTGAGAATGGATTGGAACCTACACTGACCCTTCACTGCTTCCAAGCCTCCCACTTCAACCTCCTGCAGGAGAAGCTTGTGTTGACTTCAGCTCACTTAGCAACCTGGCCAAGCAGCCGAGGAGCAGACTCGGTAGATCTGGAAGGAGCTGGGGGCCTTAGGGTGCCTGGCACGAACCGGTGGGCGGGGTGAGCCTCAACAGCCTTGCAAGCTGCCGCAGCCTCAGAGTGCAGGAACACGATGCTGCTTTACGTCAGCCTTTCAAATCTCGTGCAAAATACAGCTTTGGGTTTACACTCACCTGGGATTGTGCAGAGAAGGGAATCCTGGAGAACAGAGTTCCCGCTTAGCTCAGCGGACCCACTTCCAATCCGTCATCAGGACGCACCTAACCAGTTAGATGTCACCACCACTGAGAAACAGGCTGGGCTTCTGTGTCTTTCAACACGATTATAAAACCTAAAAAAATAAAAAAATAAGATAAATATTTGAACATTTAGCTGTTCCTATCTGTGCTAAGCACAAATCCCTTACCTATATAAAATAAGCCTTTTGCTTTAGAAGCTTTCCCTATATCGATTTGATTAATTCCATGATCTTGCATGTAGTGAAATTAAACTGAGTCACTTTCCTCATTAGTAAGAAGGGGGAGAGGGCATAGATCAGTTTCAGTTAGGTGCTGTTCCACCACTCATGAGCTGTGGAGCTCTGAGTAAGTTTGCCCCTCTGTGGGCCTTCCTTTTTTCAGTTATAGATGAGTGCAGAGAAGTTCAATGGTCAGAGGCATGCTGTTCTGGAAAGATTTTCTAAAGTCCATTATCAATTAGAACTCTCCACTAAGACCTCTCAATGGTTAGCGTTAATGTTTGTCATTCATTGAAAAGAGATAGGAGGTGTTTGCTTTGCTGTGTGATCTCGAGCTACCACATCCTGTAACCAGGTTTCACTGATGCCTTCTATGACATTGAAATGCGGTCACGAAATCATTTAATGACCTAATTAATCTTAAATAGAAGCTGTGTTAGTTGGTTGTGAGCCTCTGCTGGTGAAATTTGTACCTTTCCGCTCAGCACTCAGTAATTTCATTACCATGTATAAAGATGTATGCGTAAATATTTTATGTAGTTTCATCCCTTGGTTCTGTTATTGCAATGTTCGATATTTATTATTTATTTAGTTTATTGTGTTTTTTTATTCATGTGCTTGCATACTGGTTCCAGGGGTATCATGATGTGAAGAAACAAAGTAGGCTAATAATTCTAAGAACTCTCTTATTTCAGAGTTGCCTAATTAGAACCACTTTTGCGACAGAAAAGAAAATTAATGAGTACAACAGGATATAATGTGTGTGATCTTGGAGGACTACTCAAGATTCCTTGGGAACTGGTGAGGGCCATTCAACTCAGACAGGGAGAATTTCAGATGGGGTAGCGCTCGAACCTTTATTAACACCCTGGAAGTTGTATACGCTGTTTGGAAAAAAATACAAATAATATAGAAGCCTGTAAAGTAAAAAATGAAAGAACTAAATGTAATATGGTTCCCTAGATTGGGTCTTAGAGCAGAAAAAGAATATTAATGGAAAAACAGATTAAATCTATCTGAAGTTTGAACTTTACTTTGCAGTAATGTAGTAATGTTGGTATTTTTCGTTTGGAGAGATGTAGGGTGGAAATGTAAGATATTAATTATGGGGAAATCCGGGTGGGGGGGTATCCAGAAACTCGTTGTATTACCTTTGTAACTTCTGTAAACATAAAATTATTCTAAAATTAAAAGCTTATTTTTTAAAGTGAAAAAAAAAGACTTTTTTGTTTTATCGATAGGAGGATCATATAATATACGGCTTCCCTTACCTCCAACAGCATAGGTAGGTTTTCAGATCAATACACTCAAATTTACCTCAGCTTAAAAAATTACTCAAGTAATTCCAAAATGTTAATGTACATAGTTTAAAGTCATTCTGTTGAGTTGACTCCATTACTTTGCCTTAATAAATAATGTTACAAAGGATATCTTTTTCATATACAAACCTTATGTATAAAATGAACGTTTAAAATTTCCAAAAGTAAAGATATTAACATCTTATTTTATTTAATTTCATATTTTAAGGATACTAACATTTTACATGTCAAATTGTTCTTTAAATAGTTGTTGGAATTCTAAGTCTACCAATAGTATATTAAGAATTCTTCTTTATTCATACTCTTACCAGACTGGATATTACTATTTAAAAAATATTGTCATTCTATCAGAAAACAGGTGGTATTTCAGTATGTGATGGATGAGTGTATTTCATAAGAGAAGAACATACTTAGATTTTCATTTTAGAAGGATGTCTATGAATGCAATGTAGGAGTTTGGCTTAAATGGAGCTAAAGCTAGAAACAGGATAATCAGTTAAGAGTTTCTTATATGATAAATATTAACACTTAGGCAAAGGGAATACCTTTGAGGGGGCACAGGGTACAGAAACTATAGGACTCAGAGGTTGATTAGATATGTAAGGTAAAAGAAATAAAGTTTATTAATAAGGATGAATTTTTGTTGTCATTAGCAAAATTAGAGACTGCATGGGGAAAAGCAGATTTGGAAAAGAGATAATGAATTTCATTTTAGACACTTTTCATGTGAGGTGTCTATAGGACTCTAAATGGAACATGTAGAATGAATAAAGGGAGAGGCGGGTTTCAGCCTTGGTTCTGGCTTAGAGACACAGATTGAAAGTTATCAATGGGTAGGTGGAAGGGGACATTTCAGGTTGGACAATTCTCTGTTGTGGGGGGTTGTCTTATACATTGTAGGATGATTAGCAGTAACCCTGGCATCTCCCAACTAGAAATCAGTAGCACACCCCAGGTTGTGACAACAAAAATATCTCCAGATATTGCCAGTGTCCCGTGGGAGTAAAATAAATTTCCCCAATTGAAAGCCACTGGACCATGTGCAATGAGAAGGGAAGAAAGCTAATGGTGGATCTTTGGGGAACATTGACATTAAAATGCATCAGTGAGGGAGCATAGGGAAAGTGCCAGGCAGCTAGAAGCAGAACAAAACCAAACAAAGAATGATACCGTTGAAGACAGAGAGTGGGATGTGTCAAGAAGGGAGTAGACATGGATGTCAAATACTGATGAAAGGTCAAGTCAGTTAAAGATTAAAATTGTCAAGTGTATTTGGCAATTTCAGGGTCGCTGGTAACACAAACCAGAGTAGCTTTTTTGATTTGTTTTTTGGATGCCAGACTTAGGTGCTACGTGGAGCAAGTTTTTCTAAAAAATCTAATAAACTATTAGTTTTTGAGTGATGAGTATCTCATAGCTTTTCCTCGGGTTTTACTGACAGTTGTGTTACCTCTTTTCACCCATACTATCTGGGTACTTTTCTTGGAGAAATACTGAAATCTTTCCACATTTCTTCCTCCTGACCCTGTTTTCAGATCAAACTTCCAACAACCAAAGGCCATTTTTATTTTAAAGCAACAACTCTCAGTTTTTACTCTTTTATTGTAGTCACTTCATTCTAAAATATCCAGTTTTTGTGTCCTGGCCCTAATTGGAGTGGCAGACATTGTCTTTTGCTAGAATATTCTTTTTCCTTCTTATTCTTGAACCAAATTTAGATGACTAAACACGTTTTGCTTGCAGGGTGAATTCTTTCTATGCTGGAGCTGGCTCTCCCCAGCTGCTGATACATACTTATTATTAAGTTTTCAGGAATTTTTGAGCCAGTTGCTAAACATGGCAATTATTAAAAATTAAATGATAAAACTTCATGCTTATATAATTTAAAACCAAAAGTAATAAATATTCAGCATTTGTGGTTTTGTAATTATTTTGCTATTACCTGTGTCCTTGACGTGATGTCTGTGGTATTTATATGGTGGAGTTACTATATAATGTGGTGCTCCCGTTCATCCCTTCTCGACTTCGTATTCAGTGATGTCAGGTTGGTGGCTTGAAATCAACTACAATGGAGATATTTACATTATGATATTGGTAAACACTACAAATCAGAGTCTGATTATTTATTTACTTTCCTTCCTTCCTGCCTTCTTTCCTTTCTCTTTCTCTTTTTCCCTTTCTTTCTTTCTTTCTTTCTTTCTTTCTTTCTTTCTTTCTTTCTTTCTTTCTTTCTTTCTTCTTTCTCTTTCTTTCTTTCTTTCTTTTCTTTCTTTCTTTCTTTCTTTTTCTTTCCTTCCTTCCTTCCTTTTTCTTTCTTTCTTTCTTTCTTTCTTTCTTTCTTTCTTTCTTTCTTTCTTTCTTTTTCTTTCCTTCCTTCCTTTTTCTTTTTTCTTTCTTTCTTCTTTCTTTCTTTCTTTCTTTCTTTCTTTCTTTCTTTCTTTCTTTCTTTCTTTCTTTCTTTCTTTCTTTCTTTCTTTTCATTATCTTTCCCATTGCTGGTTTATTATAAAGGATACAACTCAGGAACAGCCAAATGGAAGAAATGTATATGGCAAGCTATTGCAGGGAGCAGAGTGATGTGAGGAGCTTTCAGGCCCTCTTTGAGCAAAGCACCTTCCCAACATCTCAGTGAGCTTACCAGTCCAGAAACTCTAATTTGTGTTTTGGTCTCTAGACTGAAGAAAGTGATGGAGAAAATGTTAATGATGCTAAATAAACTTTGAAGACCCTTGTGTCTGTAACTGTTACATTGTAAATAACAAAAACATGGAGAAAATATTCTTATTGTATCAAAAGACTATTATCCAGTCAATCAGAGAACTCACTCAGGACCCTGATAGATTAGTGAAATTCCAACATATGGTTATATTATTTTAATGCCATTTTACTTATTAATAAATCATCCATCATTCATACCAACCAATATTCAAGTTAGAATTGCAAACCTAGATTGTATATACAAAAATTGGCAAAAATTAGAGTTTTGTGAGAATCAATTAGCTATAAGAATTATACAATAAAAAGTAATGTATATTTTATTATTTGCAAATCATATGCTATATATCCTTCATATTGGTTAAATTTATAATAGACTTATGTTTGCATATTTACATATTTATGTCTATATATGTGTCTGTGTGTGTGCACTTTTTTTTCAGAAAGCCAATTATTACACATTTAACAGATTTTCCCAATTAACTCACAGAAATTTCCTTATAAGGTCTATATGTGCCAAAATCTAAGGTGAATACACTTTAGACTTTATCAGAAATTGTTGCTATATGGTTATCTTTCTAAAAATGATGTCTTCTCTGTTTTCACTCACTGCCCTTGGCCCAAATTTCATTTTATCACATCTTTACAAAATTACTCCATCTTCCTCTTCCCATGTCTACTTAGGGTAGAATATTTATCATACAATTATTTAACCAACTTTTACCTTATAAAATTCACCTGGTTTTCTATGTTTGTCTTTCTCAAACCTTGTTGTGAAATTTAATTGGACATACTGAAGTTCTACCCATTTTATTCTTGTCATTGAATGTTTCCTCATGTACTTTGGCTTTTATTTTCTCTCTACTCTCTGGATAAAATTCATAACTATGTTTCCTACTTGTAAGTTTTTACTAGTTTTCCTATTTGTAAATGTTGTCCACGCCATAAACATTCATAGGTATTCACTCTAATTCCTGATGAAAAGGTCACCAATAATCCTTTACTTGCCGAGTAGGAGAGCCCATTCAATGTTTCACTGAGTTGTCTTCCTACGGTATTGGGCAAAATTGAACAAAATCACCTGGAAAGTAGGGAGTGTCTACGATGACCTTTTTTTTTTTCCCCTTTTCTATATCCAATTTCAATTCTTTTTTTTTTTTCTATTTCCTTCATTTTTCACTTTTGTAGACAAATTATCCCTAACCAATCTTCAGCCCTCATGCCCTAGACCAAGTTGCTATACTCTCAAGAAATAGGAGTCCTTTCTTTAAAAGCATGTATCATTTGATTCTGGTTGAATTCATATGTTGAAGTCCTCACCCTCAGTATCTCAGAATGCGGCCCTCAGTACCTCAGACATACTTGGAAATAGGGTCATTGAAGATGTAATTAGTTAAGATGAGACCACACGGGAGTAGAATGAGTCCCTAAACCAAAATGACTAGTGACCTTATAAAAAGGGGAAATTTGCGCACATGTGCGCGCGCACGCGCGCACACACACACACACGCACACACAGATCACCATGTGATCATAAAGGCAGAGATTGAGATAATGTGTCTACAGGCCAGGGAATAAACTTTCCAGAAAATCTTAAGAATCTCAGCAGAGCGTGGAACAGATTTTCCCTCACAGCCAAAGGCAGGAACCAATCCTGCTGATACCTTGACCTCAGACTTCTGGCCTCTAAAACTGTGAGACCATACAAATCTGTCCTTTAAGCCACCCACCTTGTGGTAACTACTTTTTATGGCAGCAAGGAAACTAATTTAATTAATTATTTTTTTCTTTCATTAATAGCTTCTTCTGCACATATGAACAAAAGCTTTCTGAGAGCAGGGGCTGTGTCTATGTTATTTACAGTTGTATTCCTTGCATCAACCATAGTGCATGGCATATCATAGATGCTCAAAAAAAATGACTAATTGAATAAAAATCCTATCCTCAAAAAGTTTACTCCTATAATGATTAGGAGAAATTTACATGCAATTTATCTGTCAGATTTTCTGGTTGCAAATTCAAGGGGATGCAGGATTTCTTTTGCAAATTTGTCCTTGAGATGGGTAAAGGAAGGAAGCCTCTTAGTTGCGTGGGATGCATGTATCTGTGATGTTAGGGGTCCTTTGTTTTCACATAGGCTAAATTTACTCATTTTTTTAGCCATAGCAACAGAATATGTGCAAAAGCCTGAGAGAGTAGTGTGTGGAATGTGATGACAGCGCCATATGGGGAACTGTGTGGTATCTAGGTGACATGCTGTATTTTAATGTTTAATTTAAGAAGATCTGATTTTGACAGTAAGAGCTGGGAATTAAAAAAAATAGAGCTAAGGGATAAATATGGAATAAAACTATGTGCTAATAAAAAAACTAGTTATATGATAACCCATTATTTTCTATTTTTATATCTAATGCCTTCACATAAAACAATATTTCAGCTCTCTCACCTACTCTGCATTATTCGTTCATATTGTCATTTTACACGTGAAAAATCTGTCCCACTTTTCTCTAGTTTTTATTTTAGGTGACTGTTTTATTGTTGAGTCTATTTTAAAGATACTCTTTGTTAGCTATTCCTAATCTTACATAAATATGATATTTAAATCATACTACAATACAGTTTTGGCCATAGAATAATTTCTATAAATTAGAGCATATGGATTAGCATAAGGAGTAAGACAAATCCGAGTTCATTCCAGAGGAGCATATGTCATTTTAGTGTTTGGTGTCACTAGCATTAGATAGATAAAATAAATTTGATTACAAAATATTTTTTAAATACATATATGTTATCATATTTTGAAACAGAACATTTTATTTATGAATATAGCTCACACATGCCTTCATCATATTTTTGTGTTAATTAAGTGCAATTTTTCAGCCATCACCCGTCATATCTATGCCATTATGACCTCACTTGGTAAAAATAGATTTAAGTAATTTCTATAATATCATATTTTAATATTTCATTAGTATAAGATTTCAAATATAGGGGAATGCATGTAAATTCAATTTCATACATTTAGAAAAAAGAGTGAGAAAGTAGTTCTAGTAAGTACACGCACACACACAGCAATTCTCATAAAATCATTGAATCAAATCATGATGGTTTGGAAGCTGATTTTGCCAAGTTTATCTAAAATTTTTGAGTTTACAAAACAATCCTTTAGGGATTTCAGGTTATGGAAATTAAGATAATTTCCAATTCTCAAGGAATAAATTAAAACATTTAAAAACTCAAAGTTTTTCTTGAACCTCATAAAAACTTACATAATTATGCATATTTTCAGTATACATGAAATTAAACATGAAGTTCGTACTTCTCTATTTCTAAGTATTAGATTAAGTATTTACTAGGAGATGCTTCAAAATGGGA
Organism: Ursus americanus; assembly: GCF_024610735.1. Classification (NCBI taxonomy): domain Eukaryota; kingdom Metazoa; phylum Chordata; class Mammalia; order Carnivora; family Ursidae; genus Ursus; species Ursus americanus. The sequence continues at coordinate 50,993,084 of NC_142141.1, read as the reverse complement.
AGTCTCTCAAAAGTAAAACTTCCACACTCTTTAGTATTATTAGATATTTTCTCTTCTTACATCTATTAAGACCCAGCATGACAATATAAAACATTGTATCAGAAATGTTAAAAAAAAAAAAAAAGAAATGTTATCCTTAAATTTTAAAAGGTAGAGACTAGAAAGATGCACATTTATTAAGGAAACATTTAATAAATTTTAAGCATAGGTTTAAGATGCAAAACTTCCAGGGAAAAGTAGCACACAAAGTGAAATGTCTTCCTTCACAAGGCTGTTATCCATGTCATTGTAGGGCGATGAGATGACAATGAGTGGAACTGGCCATCAAAATAAAGACAGCATGCAAACAAAATGAAATTAGATTGTTCTATGAATTGTCTTCCAATTAATCCTAACCTGTTTAAGTTGACCGGCCATGGGTTTCATGGAAAGGCCTGAGTGGTGCTAAATAAAATTGAACTTTTCTATAGTTTTATACTGAAACTATTAATTATACAATATCATTTAGAAGATGCCATAAAAACCACTGTGCCCAATTATGACAAATTAATGATTTTCAAAGTGTGACAAAGTATCTTTGGTGTTCCTTGGGGACACTTGCTAGGTGTTGGGAATGGACTTGTAAGATAGAATGGAGCACCACAAAAGCATTTTTTCTCTTTGCCTACTAATTTTTTTCCTTCTTCAATTCAGAAACAAAGCTAGAAAGTAATTTGGAGTAGACTTTCTGGGATGTTGTGAGTCAGGGGCTTTGTTTGGCAGTCATAGGTAGGAAGAAAGATATTGTTTACATTTAGAACCTTCTAACTGGCTTCTCCTGGGGCTTCTCCAAGCGCACAGCAATTGGACTAAGTGCTTGTCATTTATTGGGAGGAAGGGATCAATAGTCTCCAAACATCTGTCTCCAAGATTTAGAGTTTGAAACCACTTTTGGAATGGATTTGAATAGACTTCACCGAAGTTCAGAGTCAAGGACATGAATGGAGGCCCTGAAATAAAATTGTCATGATAGCAGACAAGAGAGAGGCATCCGGTGGTTTGGCTCAGGCAGGGAGATTGGGAGCAGTGAAGAAAAGGAGCAGTGTTCCAAATGAAGCCCTGCTGGGAACGATTTGCACCTAAGAAAGCAGCTTTATGTGAGAATTAAAACAGCAGGTAGGCACAGTCATGATCATACTTGGGGCTGAGTCAGATTACCCTGGTGCCCTCTTGTGAGCGGACTTAACCCAAAGAAATGCTTTGCCATCCGTGCTTTGTCTCTGCTCTAGATCGGTTCTTCTCCTTGTGAGGGCTCCCAGAAATTTCCTGAATCTTCATCACTTCAAACTTCCATGTATGTGGGATGCATGAAAGAACCTAACTTTCTGAACCCTGGCTAGATTACTGGGGAGTCCTTTACACTCTTTTTAAATGAGGAACCAGTCAGCCAACCTTAATGGGCTAAAGAATTGATACTGTAAGTTACAGGTGAGCTGTCACCAAGCACACGTGTTAGCTACTTGGACAGGAGACATTGGTTTAGCTACAGTGCTTATTACTGACACTGTTGGTCGACATTAAAAAAAGAATACATCAGATTTTAGATAAATCAGCAGCAGCAAATTATTCATGCAGGAGAAAAATGTGCTAGAATTAAGAACAGCAGACATAGAACAACCATGCCATTAGATGAACATCAGTATATTCTAAGGTTTTAATCATTTGAAGTTATTCAACTTTGCAAAGTATAAATAAAACATAACTCTCTCCAATAATAGATGAACACTGGGAATTTTGATATCCCCATGCTAGAATTTGATTTGTAATAGGGTAAATTTCTTTCATTTATTTCCTTCAAATATTTATCTCTCAATTTTATGCCAGCAATTTGTCAATGTTCCAGAACTTACTAATATCCTGAAATCGTTCTTTTTCTTCCTCCATTGAGAAGAATGTAAAACTGAATTCTTTTATATAAAAAAATGTTCCTTATAGATACTGAACAAGAAATATTGTTAGCAATCACATTTTCATGTCATGCATGCAGTTATCAAACTGTATTATTAAGTTTACATTAAAGGAGAATATAAAGAGGAATTTTTGATAAGCCTTCCTTTTTAGATGAAATTTTAGAAATTAGATCACACTGAAAAAATGTCTATAAATCACACAATTATCATTAAGATGTATAAAAAAATGTCATCTTTTGATGGCTAGATTGATACTGTACAATCATCTGAACTCAAAATGAAATTTTTATTCCTTCAATAAAACTAGTAGGCAAGTTTGACTCCTTTAGAGTCAATAAGAAATACAAACAGTGATATTTTAAGAGCATAGTAAGCACATACAGACATATATCCATTTTGTATGTTTGATTCTAACTCATAGAATCCACTTTCTTCGTCAAATACTTGCTCAGTCCATTCTGTTTCATTTTTGAGTGCTTTGCTCAGTGTGAGTAATTGATCTGGGAAATCTGGTTTGCCATTACTCTCAAGAGTAGATTTGATTAGATAAACATGAGAAAAAATAAAAGAGAAATGGGAGGTGAATATTGAAATGGACAAATGAGATGTACAAAGGGGAAGAGGAGGGCCATTATTCAGAAAGCAAACACTAGTATTTCATTAGTTTGAAAGCTTTGGCTCTTAAAAGTCTTCAGTCAAATTTATTTAGTTAGAAAATAACCTCTTTGGCACAGCTTCTATCAGATAGGCCTCTACCTCAAGCAATATTTCTGAAAAATGACCTTTCATTTCAATTCGTCCATTAGGAATTTTAGTTGGTCATGAACCATTTCAGTGTCTACTATAATGTTTCCCCTTGCTGCTGTTTTTTTTTTTTTTTTCTTCTTCTGCCAAAGAACTCTTACCAAACCATCTGAAATTGACTTCTCATTTTCAGTTTTGATGATTATTACCAGTTTTGTTCCTTGGAGGCGTAGTTGGATTTTACAGAAATCAAAACTTACACACCAGTAGTAAGATAAGTTGTTGATGCTAGTCTAGAGGATTGTTTTCTCTTCTTCTTCTTCTTTTTTTTTTTTTTTTTAGCAGTGTTCTCAGCATTACAGGTGGAACGAAAGTATGGATTTTGAATTGTTTATGAAGAAGTGTTGATGGAACATTCTGGATATGTTCTATTCCCACTTTTTTGCTCCTCTTGTATGTGACCATACAGGTGGCTAAGAAAAGCTAAGAAGCAGTTAACAGGCCTCTCCTGCAGGTGAAGACCTTTCTTAGCCTGATAAGATATCTTTGGCAGCAACAAATTGGATGGACTCAGACACAAACTGGGACATAGACATGACGTATAATGCTTGGCTGAGGAATAAATCTTGCAGTGTCTGCCATGAATGGTATATGTCCAGTACACATTTATCGAACAATCGTATACGTGAATGAATGAAAAAAACACATAAAATAATATAGACCAGTGACTTGCCGGTTTCAAAATATTTCCACACTGGTCTCACAGCTAATAATTGGAACCTCAGCACAGAATTTATTTCACATTGGAGCTTTGGATTCTGAAGCAAAGAGGAGGAAGAAGGATGTGCCAGGTGGAGTGAGGGTAGAAGGCTGGAGGCTGGGCTGGGGACGCGTGTCCTTGCTATTTACAAGTGACTGTGGATGATGACCCTCGCCTCTGCAACCTGGGCTGCTTTGCTGTTTCATCTTTTGCTACTTGTCTCTGCCTCACTCTCCCATCAATCTCACCTGGATCACTATAACGATTGCTGATCGCTGGGCACTTGACTCATTTAGAGAAGTGTTCTTCAGAGGAACAGAGTGCATTTAGAAGACAAAATGATTGACATTACCATTCCTGCAGTGGCATCTCTATATAAGGGGAAATAAGATTTGCGCATTGGTCTAGAACCCCAAGTATAAGTTATGATACGTGTTTCCATTGGAAAATGTGCTCTGAGGTTCACGTAGCTTCGAGGCATTTTTGAAGCATGATCCATTGGTGAGCTGGAGCTAATGATTTGGAATTCAGGTTCAAGTAGAAATTAATTAGCAGAAATATCAGCAACTCTTTGTAGAGCATAGATTACAACTCTTTTACTTGCTTTCTTTCATTAGTATGAATTTAAATTAAAATAAACTCTTTGTTTTTATTAAACCAAGTTTTGTCCCTAATTAACTGAAAGAATTAATTAATTTATTTTTTTTCTTGAAAATCTAACTAGAAGAACAAAGACTTGTGATTTATGTAAGCCTTTTCTATAGTCGATGATTGTTTTTGTCTTTAAATATATCTAAATAATAACTAACATTTGAAAGTTAATCAACATAGGATATTTTTACATTCCCCCCAACTCCAAAACAGGGAAGGAACATTTGAATTAAAAAATCAGAATATACAGGCTCAAAGAAATACCATTTGTATGTCATTTGTAACACTCCAATATTTTAATTTACCAAACAATAATTTAGGATGACATACTGAACATTTTAGATTATGCAGACTTAAACACACACACACACACACGCGCGCGCGAAACTTCAGTGAAACCAAATTTCAATGGTGATTTCTACTTGGCAATCTTTTCTCTAGTGTGAAATACGGTAATTCCTTCCCAATACTGAAATCATGGTTTTATCCTATAAACGTCCAATTGAGGATCTTTTTTTTTTAATTAAAAAAAAATTTTTTTTTAAAGATTTTATTTATTTGAGAGAAAGAGAGAGAGAGCACGAGAGGGGAGAGCGTCAGAGGGAGAAGCAGACTCCCCACTAAGCAGGGAGCCGGATGTGGGACTCAGTCCTGGGACTCCAGGATCATGACCTGAGCTGAAGGAACGAAAGCAGCCACTTAACCAACTGAGCCACCCAGGTGCCCCCAGTAGAGGATCTTTAACTGTGTTAGAAAAATAGGCTGGAAGATCAATCAAATGACTAGTTCTATAAAGGCACATAGAAATATTTTGATTTTCATCGAAATAAAATAATATATAGGTAACAAATTTAAGTGAATTTTAACACTATGTTATATACTGTAAAATAATATTAATAAGAAGCATTCTATACATTTTAGTTATGTCCTTTGATCAAAGGAGGTTTCAGAATCTATCTTCCCTAGAGTTACAAATTTGTGTCTGTTTGTTTTTGATAGTGTTCACAGTAAAGGTTTATTTTCCCTTATATTTACATATGGGACATCTCTTTGTTGGCTCCCAATTCCCATTTCATCGAGTCAAGAACCCAGACATAGAATAACTTGGATGCTTGAAATGAGAACACACACACACACACACACACACGCACACACACACACACACACACACACACACACACACACACACACACACACGTTGGGTTGCCTTTATTTGACCTTAGCAAAGGTGGGGTGTTTTTCAAACCTGTAGTAATAGACAGATACTTTCCTATGGAAACTTGATACCAGAGCTTATACCATCAGGCTTTTTTACACATTTTCTGGCTTCCCCCATTTTATTTTATTATTATTATTTTAGATTTTTATTTATTTATTTGATAGAGAGAGAAAGAACAAGCATGAGTGGGGGGAGGAGCAGAGGGAGAAGCAGGGAGCTGAGCAGGGAGCCCAATGTGGGGTTTGATCCCAGGTCCTGCGATCATGAACTGAGCTGAAGGCAGCCGCCCAACCGATGGAGCCACCCAGGTGCCCTGGCTTCCTCCTTTTTAACAAAGCAAAGAAGGTAATTCTAAGACCAAAGTTACTATTCTATGGTTACCTGTCTATCAGTCAAGCAGTTTGTCAGTAGCAGTCATGGATGAAGCAGTAGGCGGGCCTGCCATGCGACTGTGTAAGGAGACAGTAAACCCAAATGGATTCAGATGGTTTGTTACTCACGACACCAAGAATTGCATGGATTTAATGTTTGTGTCACTTCTGTTGTCCTTGAGTCCCAAGGATGGGGATATGGGGTGGGCCCAGCTGAACGCTGCACATACATGTGTTCTTGTTATAGCTGAAGAACACTGAGCTTAAGAAAGCCCCAATCTTCAAAGACAGGAGATCACTAACAAATCTGCCTATCTTTCCCTCTGGAGACGTTACCTCTCTCATCCAGGATCGTCTCTCGCTTTATAATCCTGGAATTGAAGCAAATCTGCCCCTTCCCAGAAATAGCTTTGCAAACATCCTTGAATAAAGTTGTTGGTGCCTTTTGCTCAAAAGATGTGCAGAAATGGCAGATCCTTGGGGAGCCAACTCCCGACACCCTTTTCTCACCTACAGCTCCTTTGCAGAAACCTTCCTTCTGCTTTGTCTTTTACATTTTTCTTTGTATTTGCGTATTGCAAAACAAAATTGTATTATTTCTCCAATTATCCTCCAAGGCAGCAATGCGCATATGCTTTACTAGGTAGAAATAACTGTACAACATGGCATTTGAGGTAAAGGAGGTTTGCAGTTAAGGAATTAAAGTATTTTTTTCTTGATTGAAACACTTGACTCTGATTACTTTTTCATGGTGGGGAAGTGTTAGCGAGGCATTTGACTTTACAGAAATAGAGATAAATTTGGAAGTAGGCTCACAGCTTTGGAAAATGCTAATACGATGACTTTAAAGAAGCGTAGATATCCATGTACCCCTAAAGGAGGAACGAGGGGGAAGTATTATTCATGTCAAATCAACAAATACTAAATTATAACAGTGTGGTCCATTAAAAATATGATTATTAGGTACAAAGTCAGTCTTTCCTATCTCTTGTAGCTCCTGAAATCGACCTCAGGTTAAGTCAGTCCCGTTAAGTGCTTCTGTGATTATCTCCCTCTGTAGGCAGAAGTCTTCGGATTATTGGCAGCCACGCCCCCCACACCTTGTACCAGAGCAACGTTGTAGGATGGAAGTCGGAACTTCATATATTTAGTGATAGCACTCATATCCGTTGGCAGAGTTTAGAAAAGTGGTTTTGATTGGTGAGTTCCCAAAAATACCTGGAAAAGGACCTGCTCATATTGGTGCTTTTGCCTTAAAGATTCTTAAGAATTTTTATAAGTACCTAACTTTGTTTACTGATAAGGATCTATATGGAAACTCAGAATTAATACTTTGTCTTATTTTATTTTTTTGAATTAATACTTTATAGAGGAACAAAAAGTTAGGATCTGTTTCTTGATTCAAATTTGGCTGGGTAGTTGAGCAAAGGATCTTAATCTTTCTCAATATTAGAAACATGTCGTTTGGGCACACAAGCAAAAATTTTTTGAAGATTTTATTTATTTTAGAGAGAGAGAAAGAATGCACGTGCATGAGCAGGGGAGAGGGGCAGAGGGAGAAGCAGACTCCCCGCTGAGCAGGGAGCCCGATGCAGGACTCAATTGCAGGACCCCGGGATCATAACCTGAGCTGAAGGTAGATGCTTAATGAACTGAGCCACCCAGGCACCCGCACAAGTAGATTTTCAATTCCATCGAAAAAATGTTTGCTGTTATGGTAAGCAATCAGTAACTGAAACAGTATTCGGATTCTATCAGGAGGAGGGATCATGCATGACAACTCACCTGGTACTTCTTTTTCTAGTAGCAACAGTGTTGGGAAGTGTGTCTGCCAAAGGTTCCATTCTAGAGAGACTTTGTGGAGGGTGGACTGGAAACTCATCATCGTCTCCACCAGTCTCTGAATTCTTGGAATTCTACATAAGGCTCAGAATAATTGTAAAGATTAGTCCTTCCAGCTCAACAATAGCTTCCAAAAGCATTAAAAATACGGGTTCAGATCTATGACTTTGGAGAAACTTTTATGGTTTGTCATATCCAAACATTTTCTTTTTTAAAGGAGAGCATTTTCCCTCTTATTAACCAATGAAGAGATTGAACAATTTCATTAACGAGAACAGTGGTTGAAAATACGGGATGTGGTACATAAATATTCAGTATAATTAAGGAGGCAGTACAATTCTCAATAAAGTCTAGATATTAAATTTAAATATAAAGCCCTAATTAGAATTATTACCTTTGAAATACAGTTACGCTATTACCCAGCCCTAAATGAAAAACAGAGTTAGGCACTATAAAAGAATATTACAGTTTACAAAACGCAAGGTCACGAACACAGTTGTGTCAGGAATCTGGACTATGGTGTGCGTCAGAATCATTCAGCTTATAATAATATGATGATACTGATGTGAGCATTTTGTCATAGTTAATGCAGGGAAAGAATATTTTGTTTAAGATCATTGACATGTGGTCAGCTTGAAATAAGAGCTTCTCAGTGGCATGAAAATTGTGGTTTTGTAATCAGTAATTCAATCAGACAAAAATAAGCCGTGCTAAAGCAGCATTCTGGAAGGACATGGGTGCTTGATTTTGCTCATTCTGGACACTGCAATCTTGATTTTAATGGTTAGGGAGGTCCTACCAATTCTAAAGCATCACAGGAGGGGTGCCTGGGTGGCTCAGGCAGGTAAGCGGCTGACTCTTGATTTTGGCTCAGGTCATGGTATCAAGGTCCTGGGATCAAGCCCCACATGGGGCTCCACACTCAGTGGGGAGTCTGCCTGAGATTCTCTGCCTCTCCCTCTCCCTCTTTCCTCCTCTCTCTCTAAAATAAATAAATATATCTTTAAGAAAAAAATAAAGCAATCCAGGAGCATGATGAGTTCAAATTGCTTACATAAAATGCCAGAGACTTTGTATTCAGCTTACTTGATTATCAAAAATATATATGCCATTTGCATACCTATGACCAGTGTAGAAAGTGCTAATATGAACGCACCTCTGATTCCAAAATTAAAACTGGTAGCGGCCCCATTTTCCAAATTAGGAGAAAATCTGGTATCTTTCTAGAGAAATTTCCTCACTGCCTGATGCTGAAGCTCCATAGAGACTTATTCAACACCCTGTCAGCTTCCCCATTGTATTTAAAGACAAACTAGAGAATTCGTTCTGTGCACCAGGGGGACCAGGGGCTTGCCTGTTCACACTGTTACTGCTTCCAATACCCGCCTCTCCTGCAAGCTGTTCCCATGTGGGCCTGTGTGGGGACAGCACGCAGGAGCTGGCACAGCCCTTGCCAGCCTGGGAGGTGGAAGCCTCCTGCTTGGACTTCTCAGAGTCGGGCTCATTGGTTAATACTCACATGTTCAGACGTTTTCCCCAAAGCATGCTTTCTTAGCCAGGATAGCCCGTCCAGCCCGGGCTTCCAGCCACACTTGCTTGTTTTCCCAGAACCAGCCCCAGCACGAGACTTGCCTCAGGATCCCTGACCACCCTCCTTCACACTGAAGTTCCCTCTGGGGACCCTTGATGTCTTTTTCTGCCACTGTGGTTGGGGCCATCTCAGTCTATCTAAGAGGATTTAAGCTGTCGATGGACATGATGCTAAATCTTGGTCTTTGTTCAAGAGTGATAACAAAACCCTCAGCTCTTTATAAATACCGAATTTTCCATTTATAAATCTAATTTCTTAAGCATTGAGAAAAGCCATCACTCTTGACTATTTTTATCTGCTGGATTCCATTAAGAAGATTTTGAGAGACCAGTGGGAGTGGAAGGGGTAGAAGACCATGAAGGGCAGTTTCCCGACATACCAGAAAAGCCACAAGCTCTTTAATCATTAGTTATGCAATTGTCTAAGCATAAAAAAAGAAAAGATGCTGTTTTAAAATGACAGAAGCCCTGGAAATCTCATCTAAGAAACTGGAAACAACTTGTCAGTATTTTTTTTCTTTATGCTCTAGATTCATTTTTAGTAACAGTGGAAGCAATTTGAAATGAAATACAACACTTAAAGCAAATGAAACGGAAGTAGGATGGCGGCGGTAAATGGCAAGAAGAAACACGGTTCAGTGTGTTCTTCAGAAATCCTGTCTCTTGGGACTGAATGTTGAAAGTTGAATTCTTATTCTTATTTTAGAAATTTTACAATCCTGAAGCTACCCATTGATATTAAAATTAGTTCTATTATATTATATCCACTGTTCTCTTAAAAACATGTTTGGCCTCAAATAGACCTGAAATCAAAGGAAGTTTTTAAATTTCTCTGGGATAGTTTCTTTTTTTAATAGAGTTGAAGTGGAAAAAAATTATTTCTGAGAATTAAACATAAAAATATTTTATACTGGACCTTTTCTATATGGTAGGCACTCAACACATGGCAGCAATGATGATAATATCTAATGCTAGCATAATAATAATAATAATAATAATAATAATAATAATAATAATAATGTGTTTTAATCTTTGACGTATTCGTTATTTCTAACACCTTTGTGGTAAATGCTTCCATACAGAGTTTTAAAGTTCGAGTGTCCAAAATTGTTAGAAACAAAGATATTTGACAATAACCAGTTATAATCACAGAGGAAATTAGAGCCATTGAGTAATAAATAAAGGTTGTTTGACACAAACACTGAGGGTCAACTGAAGTGGAATCACTTTGGGAGTCAGTGTTTACAATGAAATTAAAACGTTTATCATAGAAAAATGTTGAGGTAGACAGAGTACGCTAGAAAATTGCCCACAATTAGAAGTCGGGTGTCTGGCATCTTCTTCCGTTTCGGTGTTTCTTTGAGACCTCTATTGTCTGCCTTCCACACCACTCCTGTGTCTTTTTTCTGTAGCTAAACTTAAACATTTTTTCTTCAATTCTATGCTCTGGTCAGTTGTGCTTTTATCTAATTGAATTCCACTGAACATCCCCTGTTGGAGATTTTAACAATCATTTAATAAACATTTGACACTTTCTGTACAAGCAACTGTATGCAGAGTTGTAGAATACATATGTAAATACGATTTCATCTCTGCTCTCGAAGAAGTTGATCTATTTTGAAATACATCAAGAAAACAAACAAAATGGTAAACAAAAGTTTACCATAATATTATCGTTTCATGTAACATAATCTCTTAGGGTGACATGGATTGAGGGGAAAAAGTCAGAAAATGTTTCTTGCAGGGAAGTGAAGATTTGTTTAATTCTTATGAATGAAAAGTTTATCAGAAGGGTAAGTTTAGGGTCGGAGTTCCCGGAATAGGGAATAGCGTGAACAAACTTACAGAAAGAGAGGTGTGGGTGACGTGTGTGGAAAACCGAAAATGATTGTAAAGTACAGGGTTGGAAGCAGCAGGAGATAAAGCAAGAGGGATACACAGGCGGTGCAGGAGGAGGACCCCGTGTTCAGGCTAAAGTGCTTGGATTTCATCGCAAAGACAATAGGAAGCCCTTGAAAGTACAGGTTAGGTAAGGAATGGCATGTCATTTAGGGCTTAACTACTGAGTGATGGTCATTTACAATGAAAACCCATATTCTGACCCATTCTAAAGACTTCGGAAGTTCAGAAAGACCTTGGAAAATACAGGGGGAAAAAAGTGTTGAAAGTCTAGATTAAATCCCTACCACATACAGCATTTCATTCACCCAAACCCAATATCTCCTGAGAAAAAACCAGAAGAGACACACTTCAAGAAATATAGCATTGAGGAAAAAGCATGGTCTATTTGGAATATTGCTTTACTCACTGTTTTCTCTCAGCTAGAAATGCTGATAGAATACTTTGCAAATGAACTGAGCCATTAGCTTGGTTTCTCACAGAGAGAAGAGCCTCTGACAAAAGCTGCTATTAGGGAATACAAAATCAGGAAAGCAGAGGTGAGTCTGAGAAAAAGGGAGAACAAATATCAGGGTATGAAAACAAACCAGCCACTGTTGGGTTATCAGATGAAGCTGACAACTGGATCTTGTGGGAGTGTCTTATGGACTACCTTCTCAGGACGGTCCATCAGGGAGGCTGAGGGGAGAGTAATTTATCCATTGACCATTGTCTCCTTTGCAGTCCTTCATTCTGCATTTGAAGTCCCCAAGACTGTGTGCTTGGTTTCACATCTGAAGTTCCACAACTGAAATTCCTGGGGCAGGATGTGAGTCACATGTGGTGATGTTGGCATGAGGTAACGCACTGTTTGCTTCTACTTACATGAAGTTAGTTGAAGTCCATAGAGACTGGGTCACTTCTGTTGTGGCCTGGTGGAGGTTGTGGTCAATATCCCTGGAGACAGCTGAGGTGGAGAAATACAGGCACCCTGTGGTCAGGGGGGATGGAGCATTCACAGCGTGGCGGAGATGAGTAAGAACACGTTCTCTGCCAAGAGTGAAGTGGATGTGATCTTCACAACAGAAAGTAGGGCTGCATTATAACCAGGTCTCCAAGATTTGTAGCATCTGCTGAATTCTTTCCACTTATTGGCTAATTGATGGTAAGTTATCCAGGAGTGTTAATGATGGTCTACTCATAACTCTCTTTGTTCAGTTGTTTTAATGCAAGAATTGCAAATCTCATGAATAGAGACTGGCTTGAGCAAACGTGATCTAGATTATATATCCCTTTTCCCAGTATCAGATAAGGCCTCAGTGTGTTCATGGACACAGAATGTTTGAAGGAAGAAAACAATTGGGTTTCCATAGACAAGACCCTCTAACATGACAAGAATATCCAGGAAACCTTGTCGGTGGTCTGCCCCATACAACCTGTGGTCATTTGCATGGATGATGGGCAGTGGTAAGTGGAAAACACCCAGGTATCTCAGGAGTGATTGGTGTTAGTTATGAAGTAACACTAGTTTCTCAGGACTCAAAACAGTAATTCAGTAGATCAGTAGTAGATCAACCTTTTCCTAAGGCGGTGCTATCTCTTCCTTTTCTCTCTTTTTCACACCTACAAGTATATAAAGGGATTTTATAAATATTTTCAAGAGATGCAAATATTTGAAAGAAGGAATAAGAAAGATGTGTAGACCCAACCTTTCAACCCAAAGGTACATGGGGTATGAGGAAATGAGCAACTTTACTTGAGAATGTGTCAAGGGAAGAAGAGTCCTCAGCAGAAAGCCAGGTTTCCGCTTTAGTTCAGTCAAAACATGGGGTCGCCCTTCAGAAAACAGGCTGATAATTTAATGCGGATTTTATTATCTTTCAAGAGAAACTTTGGTGAACACAATGTTTAGTAGGTGAGGAGAAAGTGCTAAAGAGAGAATGAGAGCACAAGAGGTGAATCTGATTTAGGTCAAGAGAGCACAGTGAGTGATGGGGATGAGATTCGTACAACAGTCTCCAAACGGTACAACTCGACTGCATTCTGGCCGAAACACAAATTCCGCCTTCACCTCAGATCTAAACCTCAGACTAGGCATTAGATTCTGTAATAAGTGGCATGAGGGATTTTTCTGATGAGACAAATATGAGAAGTGCAGCCTCGGAGGGTGTGTGTGTGTGTGTGTACCCAGGTGCTAGTACTTTGGACATTAACTGTTAAACAAAGACAAGAAACTTAATCAATCTGAGTTGTACCAGTTTCTTGGATTTCCACAGATCCTCGGGCCACACAGGGTCACCCACACCTTGGTGGTGGATGGTTTTTCCTCTAGCCATGGTCCTTCAGATGTTCCTTTCAGTGCTCCTGCTGCCATCTGTGGCTGGTGCGGTGGAAATGGACACAGTAAGGGGAGGCAGTGTAAGGCTCTGTCTTACAACAGTGGTTATGTTTAGAAGCCTGAAGCTTCGGGAGCCTGTGGCAGTTCAGTCCAGCAGCTGTGTTCTTAGGGAGTTTTTGGGTTCACATTCTTGGTTCACCCGAGTACAAAGATTTTATGGTGTTCAGCTAAAACTTTTTTTTTTTTATAAAGCTAAATTAAGGCAGTGGTGGTAAGAGGCAAGAAGAGGGATGGAGTCAAGAAATATTTGAGAGAGTCTTGCAATCAATTATAAGGGACAGACAGAAAGACATAAGAGTTTTTCTGCCTCGGGAGATTAGGTAACTAATAGTATCATTGGCTGAGATGAGAAATGCAGGGCAAGAAGCAGGTTGGCCAGGGTTAGAGAGGTCCATTTTGGATATCCTGAGTTTGAGAAACTTATGTTACATTCCTATGAAGTTGTTCAATGTTATATACTTCTGGAACTCGTTAGTAAGTTACCCGTGCAAGATTTAGATTCCATAGTGTGATGGTTAATTTTATGTGTCAGCTTGGCTGGGCTGGATATTATTATTATTATTCTGGATATTTCTGTAAAAGTACATTTGGGATGAAATTGCTATTTAAATTGGAGGACTCTGAGTAAAGCAATTTATACTCCATAGTGTAGGTGGGCCTCATGAGTCAGTAAAGGCCTGAATAGAACAAGCACTTACCTTCCCAGAGCAAGAGGGAATTCTGCCAGCAGACCACCCTTAGACATGGACTGCAGCTCTTCCTGGGTCCCCAGGCTGCAGTCCTAACCCTGCAGATTTTGAACTTCATATCCACAATCGTGTGAAACAATCACTTAAAGCCAATCTTCTGTCTGTCTGTCTGTCTGTTTCTCTGTCTCCCTCTCTCTATGTATGTAAATCCTGTTGATTTTGTTTCTCTGGATAACCCTGACTGATGTAGATAGTGATTAGCAGGTAGGAAATAAGAAGTAAGGGTCTTGCGGTGGAAGTTTGCCTTAAGATGAAGAGTGACATGGAAGAGGAGAGAAATGGGCTGAGAACAGACTCATGGGGCAAGGGCAATGCTCACTTGGTGAATAATGTCGAAGTAGGACCTGAGGAAGCCTGAGAAGGACGAATCAGGGAGACATGGAGAGTGTCATAGAGTAAGCTGGGCAATCTAACAGAGCAGAGTCAAACACAGCTCAGAGGATTGAAATGTAGTGTTATGATGTGGGAATTAGAAAGTCCTTGGTTGTCTTAGCAAAAGTAGTTTTGGGGAGCACAACCTTGTTTTCCATCTGGAAAGGAATTAACTGAAAAGTGAGAAACCAGAGACTTTTCCTTGAAGATTTCAAATGAAGAGGGAAGGAGAAATGAGAGTAGCTAAAGACCAACTCAGATCCAAAAGTTTCCAAGTTCTCTTGTTTTTATCTTTGCTTTGGTTTAGGTTTGAGACACCAGCAGCACATTTACAAGTTGGAGGAATGTCCTCAAAAAGAGGAAGAATGAGTGCTTGAGCATAAAGGAAGGGTGCTGGTTCCCTAGGAGATGGTGGAATTAAGAGGACGATGTGGATCTTGAATATGAGCGAACACATATGATCCCTTCAGAAACTGAAGAAAGCCTCGAAGGGGAGACCAGATATCCAGATGTAGGCCTAGGAGGTATGCCACAGAACTAGCCCCCCGACTGAGAATTAGATGGTAAGGGTCAGTTTTGGGGAATTCATAGAAGGGCGGAGTTTTGAAATTGCAACAACACGGATGGACCTCAGGCCATTATGCCAAGTGAAGTAAGTTAGAGGACAAACACCATGTGATCTCACTTATATGTGGAATCTAAAAACAAAACAAACAAAAAATAAAACCAAACTAAACAAAAAATAAAACCAAACCAAGACCAGGCTCACAGATACAAAGAACAAACTGGTGGTTGCCAGAGGCAGGGAATGGGGGTTGGGAGAAGTGGTGATAGTGGTCAAAAGGCACCAACTTGCAGTTATAAAATAAATACGCTCTGGGGACACAATGTATGATGTGGTGACCACCGCTAATACTCTGTTGTATATTTGAAAGTTGCTAAGAGAGCAGAACTTGCAAGTTCTGTCAACAAGGAAAAGAGTTTGTAACTACATAGGATAATGTTTGATGGATGTTTACTAGATTTATTGTGGTGATCATTTTGCAATGTGTATAAATATGGAATCATTTTATTGTTTTTTTTTTAAGATTTATTTATTTATTAGAGGGGGAGAGAGAGAGCGAGAGCATGAGCAGCAGGAGGGGCAGAGGGAGAGAGAATCGTCAAGCAGACTCCCGCTGAGTGTGGAGCTGGAAGCTCTATCCCAGGACCCTGAGATCATGACCTGATCCACCCAGGCACCCCCTGGCATCATTATATTGTACACCTGAAATTAATATAGTGTTATAGGTCAACTTTACCTTAATAAAAAATAAAATGTAAAATAATTTAAAAATAAGTAAATAAAAGAATTTGTTGCTTAGTAGAGGGACTTGGTGAAAGATAAGAAAACAATTGATTAATTATTGTAAGGGGTTAGAGTAGAAGATTGAAATCTGTATTAATAGCAATCCTTGGGTAGAGTACTGGTAGCCTCAAATCAGGAATAGAGCCAGAGCTCTATGGATGTAACAAAAGGAAATACCTGCAAGGTAGACGAGAGTCTTTGTGGGAAGAAATTCAAGTAGTCATCAACGGGGTCTAGGCTGAGTGGGCAATAGGTGATGGCAGAGGGGAGCTGGTAGAAGGGATAAAAAGGAAGGGTACATTTAAAAATCTTTCTCCCTCACTTTGAAATCCAAACTGTGTTCTTAAGGCAGACATTTTCCCTTCCATGGCTTGAAGTATTACCCCCAAATTATCCACTACTGGTACTTGCTAATTGACTCAGAGAATTATTCCAGGTGGCTACAACTCTCACCATCTGCTTGGAAGCCTCTCTCCAGTCTGGTCTCCCGGATTCCTCTGCCATTGACATCATTACTTGGAAGCTTTCTGTCTGCCAGGCCCCAACAGATTGATTACCTATTTGGACAGTCTTCTATTCTCTGGACAATCGCCACAACATGTGCTGCTTCTCAAATTACTGTCATGGCAACTGTGGCCACAGGGAGTGGTGGCCTACCTTTCAACAGCGCTCCCGGGATAAGCTGCATCTTCTCGAGGGGTGGTATTGAGAGTTAATGTCAGGTTCCTATGTTTAAGCAAATTTTGTGTCCAAATGTCTCATGAAAACTGAGACATGATTAATACATTGGTGATACTTCTAATACTCAGGACCATATCAGGATGACGTGTGAATGCTAGTGGGCTATAAATGTGAAGCATTTAGGATGCCTAATGACATAGTTATTGGTGATAAGGAAAACGTAGCTCCTTTCAGAAGATAAGTTGCTGGGGCTTAACCTCCCATATTTTACAAAGAATTAAGCTATTATCCTGAGCTTTTCTGTTTATTGAATCATCGTTTTGCTTCCTGTAATGTAGGAGTATGCCTGCTTAAGATCATCATCATTTGGGGGATCTATAGGTTTGGGGGTAAATTTGAAAATAGGAAACACTTAAATTTTGATAGTTGGAGTTTTATAAAGGGGCCAGTTGCAGACTTGGTTCTGCCTTCTTTTCAGGGAAAAATAATTGATTTGTATTATGAGAACGTCCATCCAATACAGAAATTCCATGAACACTTTAGTGCTTCCCGTAGCTGTGCAATAAATCCTGGGGTTACTATTCTTCATTTATCACAGATGATTGAATAGGCATTATTTTATCATGGAGGCACTGCAGTATCTGGAATCTCTTTCTTCTTCTTTCAACAATTCCTGCTGTCACCTTGAGAAATTATGTCATTTTTAGGCCTTTAGTTTCTGTATCTGTAAATTTGGTCTGTTGCTCTCATTGTTACAGTGAATGTAGGCTTTTACACTAAGATACATCCTAAAGGTACATAATGGACTTCATTATTTTGCTTTCAAAATAATGTTAAATATACCTAAAACTTCCACAGTGGTTTTCCTGGAGATTTTCTTCAATGATGTCTAAACAAAGAGAAACCTTAAATAGAATAGCTACGTGCATGCCAACACTTCTCTTTGAAAGTGTTTTCTGGCCCTTGTTTTACGTTTAAAAAGGGATTCAAATTCTGTATATTACCAGCATGTGGTAGAAGCAAATGACAGAAAAACTCCAGTGTTGTTATCATGTGTGGAAAAATAAGGGTTGGACATATCAGAAGTTTTCAAACTGTATTCTTTCAGATGTGGCCATTGACTGCTGTATAAGTTAAGAACCATTTTTTTTCATTAAGCCACCACTGTTACTCTGATTTATTTTAAGACAAGTTAATTTAACATCTATTTATTTCCATTTCATCAGTGTCATTAGAGGAATGTTAGCTGCAGAAACAATCACTCAATTCAGATAAACTGTTTGCATATTGATTTTGGGAAATATGTTTTATGGAATGGAATAACACAATTTCCCTTCTACAATTGCTTTATTCGATATGCAAATTTTCTAATAAAACACTGCTCATTACTATGTTCATCCAGGTAACACATGAAGTTTATTTAGGTATTCTGACATTTCTACTCTTCCCGCCAGGCTGAAAATAAACTATTTTAAATCATCCCGTAAGTTTTGTCTTTGGTTGCAAAAGAATGAATATAGCTTAGTGCTTCTCGAAATTTAAATATTTGACCATGGAAGGCCAATTTTCCTATAAAAAATGACAGTGTACTCATTATCAATTTTTTCATAATAATTAAAGAATAGGTAATGAGTTGTGGAGTTTAAAGGAAATTTATGGTACTCACAACTGTGGTCAAGGAATCCTTCAAATCTGAAGGAAAACTTTCCAGAAAGTGTTTAACAGTTCAGCATGCACCACGTGATTCTGGTGTGTGATTTATTTCTTTTAAGAAGGTAACACTTTATGTGTTTTTTCTAGTTGTTTCATGAGTAGAACTAAGTAGAACTAGCTAATTAACTAACTAATTAACTGGGGCGCCTGGGTGGCTCAGCGGTTAAGTGTCTGCCTCCAGCTCAGGGCGTGATCCCGGCATTCTGGGATTGAGCCCCACATCAGGCTCCTCCGCTAGGAGCCTGCTTCTTCCTCTCCCACTCCCCCTGCTTGTGTTCCCTCTCTCGCTGGCTGTCTCTATCTCTGTCAAATAAATAAATAAAATCTTTAAAAAAAAAAAACAAAACAAACAAACAAAAAAAACTAACTAATTAACTAACTTGAACTAAGTTTTCCCGAAAGAAATCCCTGACAATAAAGAACACAAAAATAGTTGCATTGGTACATGGAATGATAACTCGTCTATGTCTTTCAACAAACAAATACAACAACTGACTTCAACCCCAACACCGGTAGATCTATGCATTATAAGAGGACCAACATTGGTATCTCCTACTCCATGAGGTGGCTTGTCTGTCACAAGTTTCAGAACAGATCTGGTAATTAGGTAAAGGAAACTATTACGTTCTTTTTTGCATTTGATTCCAATACCACTTTTTAAAAAAATTCCAATGCACGTGTCATTTATATTTTAGCTATTTTATGCAGCTTCCTATTCTTGATACACAAATAGGCATCTTGTCTGAATATTTTGCAGAGGAATAAGATACGGAAATACTTATATTCTTTTCTCCACAGCACTTTCTGTTCACTTCCTTCAGTTACTTAGGTTACGGGACATAGTATGCCTCAGGGAAACTAAGATATTATAGAAAACACTTAGAAGAATTTGAGTTTCAAAAATTGGGGGCCTGACAAGATTCAAGATTTATAGAAAACACTCTGAATTGAAGGTCTAGATAAAGATTTTTCAGATTGTTGGAAAGGAAGTAAAGTGAGTTCAAGGAGAAATCAGTATTTCTGGAAAAGCTGATGAGTATCTCAAAAGGTCCCCAAACTCTGAATACAACTCCATGGGTCTAGATCCAATAGACCAAGATGTCGGAAGTACTTATCACTAGATCGGTTTGTGGGAGTTGTGTGTGTAAAGACCTAAGTCAGAATCCCTGAAGACAACCAATTAGACAGAAAAATTGCAGAGTAGAAAGAGCTACAAGGTGTCTCTGAATATTCTTGAAGAGTTTTTCATAGCCCAATGTGAATTGTGAGCAGGGAGATAAATCCCTATGTGCACAGAAAGAGGAGAGGAGTCCTTCTCAATCTAGACCCCTTAAGAAAAAAATGAGCAACAAACTGTAACCTCTGTGGGCCTATGAACTAGAGGGGACTATAATTCTTTCAGCAGATACCATCATGGATAGATGGCGGCTATGAGCCAGAGATGCCACGCCCCCACCTCAAAACAAAAACAAAAACAAAAAACACTTGCCAACTTATAAACAATCTTAAACAGAATGCCTAGAAATGGGAGACCAACATAAATTGACCAAGATTATTATTTTATTCCACTCAGGAGTTTGAAATAGAAATTAGGGTGGGTTGTAGAGAAACGATCAACACTTCTGTGTTGTATTGACTGCAATAATCATGCTCCCTCCATATTCTAAGAATCTTTGAATGGCTCAGATTGATTAAAAACAGAACCCAGAATAGCTAAAACTTGTCTTGAAAAATAAGAACAAATTTGGAGGACTCATGTTTCCAGATTTCAAAACTTACTACGGAGCTAAATAATCAAGACAGTACGATATTGGCCAAAGAAAAGACGTATAAATCAATAGAATACAATTGTGAGTCCAGAAAGAAAAAAAAAACTTACATTTTTGGTCATTTGACTTTCAATAAGTGTTCCAAAGGAGTTCAGTGAGTGAAAGATAGAAAGAATGTGGCTGAGATAACTGGATAATCGATATGCAAAAGAATGAAGCTCACATGGTATTCACCAGTTAACTCAAAATTGATCAGAGACCTAAAAGCTAAAACTATAAGACTCCCTTAGAAGAAAACCCTAAGAAGAAAATTTCTTTTTTAAAAAAGATTTATTCATTTATTTATTTGAGAGAGAGAGAGAGAGAGAGAGAAGGATTACACATATAAGAGGGGGAGGAGCAGAGGGAGAGGAAGAGAAAGAATCTTAAGCAGGCTCCATTCCCAGCACAGAGCCCAATGTGGGGCTTGATCTCACAACCCTGAGATCACAACCTGCATGGAAATCAAGATTTGGAGCCTTAACCGACTGAACCACCAAGACACCCCTAAAAAGAAAACTTCTTAGATGAAAGAGTAAATCTTGGTGCTTTGGGTTAGGTAAAAGTGTTTTTTGTTTTGCTTTGTTTTGTTTTTTGTTTGTTTTTTAAGCTGTGACACCAAAAGCATAGCAAAGAAACATAGCAAAAAGCATAGAAGAAAAAAATTAATTAATCAGACTTCATCAAAATTTAAAATTTCGTACTTCAAAAGATACCATCTAGGAATTGAAAAGATAAATCATGGAGTAGGAGAAAATATTTGCAAATCATTGATTTTTTAAGAAACTTTTATACAGAGTGCCTGGGTGGCGCAGCAGTTAAGCGTCTGCCTTTGGCTCAGGGCGTGATCACGGCGTTATGGGATCGAGCCCCACATCAGGCTCCTCTGCTATGAGCCTGCTTCTTCCTCTCCCACTCCCCCTGCTTGTGTTCCCTCTCTTGCTGGCTGTCTCTATCTCTGTCAAATAAATAAATAACATCTTTAAAAAAAAAAAGAAAGAAACTTTTATACATATATTTTTAAAAAACTCTAACAACTCAACAGCAAAAAGACAAACAATCCAATTTAAAAATGGGTCAAATATTTAAATGTATCTTTCTCCATAGAAGATATGCAACTGGCCAGCAACCACATGAAAAGATGCTCAACATCATTAGTCATTAAGGAACCATGAATTAAAACTATTGTGACACCACTTCCTATCCACTAGGATGGCTACAATTAAAGAAACAGAAAAGTAACAAATGTCGGTGAGGATGTGGGGAAATTGGAATCCTCATACTTAGCTGATGAAATTTTTAAATGGTGCATCCACTTTGGAAAGCATTTTGGCAGTTCTTCAAAATGTTAAACATGGAGTTATGTGAACCAGCAATTCCACTCCTAGATGCATATGCACGTGCAACAGAAACATATGTCCACACAAAATCTTGGACATGAATGATCATTGGGGAATGAATGACCAAAATGTGGGAACAACTAAAATTTCCATCAACTGATGCTGTGGATGAACAAAATGTGGTGTATCCATACAATGGAATATTAGTCACCAAAAAAAAGAAAAGAAAAAAGAAAAGAAAAAAAAGAAAGAAAAGAAGAGAAATGAAGTATTGATATATATTACAAATGGATAAACCTTGGGAAACATTATGCTAAGTGCAAGAAAGTGATCACGAATGATCACATGTTGTATGATTCCAGTTATATGAGTAGTACAGGCAGAGCTGTACAGACAGAAAATAGACTATTGGTTGCCACGGGCAAGAGGGAGGGAGGAATGTGGATGTGTTACTAATGGCCATTGAATTTCTTTTTTTTGGCTAAGGAAATGTTCTCAAATTAGTGGTGATGATTGAACAACTTTGAGAACATACTAGAAAGCATGGAATTGTACATTGTAAAGTATGCATTTTAAGTTTGTGAGTGTATCTCCCAAACAACAGTAGACTAGAATGAAAGGAAAGAAATCCTAAATCATTGCCCGCAACTGTGGGAGAATTGTTGTCACTGATGAAACGGGTGCTCAGAATTCACAGGTAACTTGGAATTTCCATGGTTGTATGATGAGAAGAAATTTGAAGTCATTTAATAGAATGTCTTGAATGTCCTGGGAAGATAGAGGATGATTTTCAGAAAGAAGAAAGGATGAATAAAAACTGACAATTTTTAATTTTCCTAGTAATGTTTCTGAGAACACTTAAACAAGAAGGGTTGTGAGGGGTAAGTTTTAACTCTGTATCTTGAAATAGGAATGTAAAAATACTGGTGATTATCTACAGCAGGGCTACTGTGTGGTAATGGTGAATTACAGCTTAATTAAAAAAAAAAAAAGCTGACAAACACAGAGTCTTTCTGAGGAAGAGTATTTAGGGAAACCCCATAACCAGAGAGGAGAGAGAAACAAGGGCAGTGGAGGACTCTGAAGCCTTCATCACCTCTAGCTACAGCAAACATTAAACAAATCACAACCCCTAGCCAGGATAAGATAAATCTTCATACAAAGGACTATTTATCTCAGTTCTTATTATCTAAGACAGTATGCCTGGCTTTCGACTAAAATTAAAGGGCACGCCAAAAGGCAAGAAAAAAAATGCAGTCTGAAGAAATAAAGCAAGTGCCAGAATCAAATGGAGATAAGACACAGATATTGGGATTGTCAGCTAGGGGATTTGTAATAACTGTGATTAAAATGCTAAGGGCTTTACTGGAAAAAATAAACAACATGCAAGAACAGATGGATAAGATAAGCAGAAGATGGAAATACTATGGAAGAATCAAAAGGAAATGTTTAAAAAAGACTAGAACAGAAAAGAAGAATACATTTGAGGCGATCATCACTAGATTCAACATGGCTGAGAAAAAAATCAATGAATTTGGAGATAGGTCAATTTGTATTTCCCAACCTGAAATGCAAAGAGAAAGAAGAATAAAACAACAGCAACAAACAAGAAGAGAAAAGCAAAAAAACAAAAACAAAAAACAAGACAGAACATCCAAGAACTGTGGAATAGTAAAAGCAAATGTATCCATAATATGCAATTACAGTACCAGAGAGTGAAGGAAAAAAAACCAAACAGAACAGAAAAATTATTTGAAATGGTAATGGCCGAAATCTTGCCAAAATTAATGACAGACACAAAACCACAGGTCTAGGAAGCTCCAAAAACGTCAACCATGATAAGTACCGAAATCTAAACCAAAACCAATAAGCTAAACCAAACCAAACCAAACAAAAAAATCCCTCACATGTAGGCATATCATATTTAAACTGGAGAAAACCAATAAGACAGGAGAAAATCTTGAAAGAATAAGAATATTGGAAAAGGAAAAAAGGGAGGTAAAAGTAAAATCTTTTATTTTTCTTATTCTTGATTGATCAAAAAGACAACTTTGTTTACAGCAATGATAAAAATACGTTGGTTGAAAATCAAATGCACCAGGTGCTCATAGCATATGGATCAGTAGAATAAATGAAAGCACAACGGGTGGCAGGAGAAATGAGAACACTGAGTTACAAGGCACCTGTAGTACAGGTGAGGCAGTGTAGTGTCGGTCAAACGTGGACTTGGATTAATTATAAATGTGTATTAAAAACTCGAGGGCAACCACTACAAACGTATAAAGCAGTATAATTTATATGCTTAGAGAGGAGATAAAACTAAATCACATACAATGTTGGCTAAAACCAGAGAAGTCAGAAAAAGAGGTGGGAATGGGATAATGAGTGAATAGAAAACGGTTACAAACATGGTAGATATTAACCCAACTCTATCAATCACCATTTAACATATGAATGGTCTATATGTGCCATGTAAAAAACCGATTGTCAGAATGCATACGAAAAGGAAGCATAAACAATTGTATACAAGAAATCTACTTTAAATATGAAGACCGAGATTAAAAATAAAGAGATGAGATCGAGAAAGATATGTTATGCTAAAAAGAATAAAAAAAACCTCGAATAGTTATATTAATTTCAGACAGAGCCAGTTTCAGAACAGGAAAGATTGGCAGAGATAAAGGGAGGCAAACCATAATGATAAAGAGTTCAATTTTCTAAGACATAATAATCTTAGATGGGTATGAAACTGATAACCAACTCTCATAATTGAAGCAAAACATCTACCACCAATTGAACTAGGTAAAGACAAAATATTGACATTAAAAAAGATAGAACTTTTTTAGTAGACTTACTGTAAATATAAAATATTTTCACATTTTATCAATCATTACATATCTACAACTTTAAGTTTGACTGAAACTTTAGAGATTAGACCGACTACATCTACAAACTTGAGAACAGATGAAATGCTCAGCCTGTTTTATTATTTAAATGTTTTCTTTTCATATGAGGTGAGTAGAAAAGATGAGCAAAAGATAGATTCAAGAACAATGGGAAGAACTTGTAACATGAACTTCAATAACTGGAACGTGCAAACATAACTATTGTTAGACTCCAGAGGGAGAAAGAAATAAATAATGGTATAGGAATTACTATTTACTATTATGTATGTACTAGTTATTTAAAAGCATGAAAATCTGGTCAATTCAAAATAGGATATCAGATGTAACTTTATGCCCAGAATGTGAACTATTTATTTATGCATTTATTTGTTTAAATTGATAAATAGATCATGTAACTCTAATAAATATCATCTCAAAGTGATTGGTTCTGAACAGTAAATCCTATTTAGACGATAAATGAAATATAGATAAAGGTACTATAATTTACATCAAAATATGTATTCAGCAAATATTTATCAAGGTCCTACAAAAATTCCTGCCCTTTTATAATAGACATACTGTTGGGAGAGGTATAATGTAAATAAACAAACAAATTAATAAAAGATAAATTCATAATTAAAATAGCCTATCAAATATTCTTAAACATTTCAAGTAACACTTCATAGACTAGGCCAATAGATAAAAGAATATTCATCTAACTCATATTCCAGGAACAAATGACTACATTTATCCCAGAGTTAAAAATTCATCTACTCTCAGGGCACCTGGGTGGCTCAGTGAGTTAAGAATCTGACTTGACTCAGGTCATAATCTTGGGGTCCTAGAATCAAGCCCAATGTCAGGCACCACACTCGGTGGGGAGTCTGCTTCTCCCTCTCCCTCGGTCCCTCAGCCTCTTGCCATGCTCATGCTCTCTCTATCAAATAAATAAATAAACCCTTAAAAAATTCATCTACTCTTTGGTCACTCATTTCTGTACTCTGACACTATTACTATAGTGAAATGGACAAAGGAAAATGGAGAACTGTAGATGGAGAAGACCATCCCTCCAAAGGCTATTTACCTGGGTAAAAACTCTTCTAAATTCATCTTTAAAGGGATTCCTATGGTTTTCACAGAAGTAGAACAGGGGGTGTAAAATTGCTAGCGTGGATAAAAAGACTCTCTTGTTTACCATTCCCAGGTTGTCAAGCAAAGAAACAGGGTTACAACTTTCTTGACTGGATACACCCACAACAATTTAGAATAAATTTGTTTTAGGAACATGATTATATTATTTTTAATAAAGTTCTGATAACTCTAGGATACAAATTATAGATTTTTTTTCTCTATGAGAAGAAATAACAGGATTCATGAATCATGTTAATTATATAAGACTGGCTTCCCCCCTCAATAATTTCATAGAGTTTTTGTTTAAAAAAAATAGTTAAATCTTCTGGGCCCTTAAATTTACATAAAAACTAAACAGAAATAATGTTTTACTGAGAGCCCAGCAGCAGCACAATGCAAAATGTCTTCTGCTTCTAAGCTCATTCATTGCTGTTATAATTCTATATCACCCAGTATAAGCTCAATTGAACAAAAATGGAAATGAGTTATTTAGGGCATTCAGTAGTGATATGAAATCACGTTTTATCCATTATCCTTGATTAACTTTACGTAAAGCATCCAGACAGAGTTCTTGAAAGGCCTCTTTTAGAACAAGGGCTAACCTTTCTAGGGGAGGAAAGGAAACAATGTCCTTTCGGGCCATCAATCAATGAATAAGCAGCTTGGCTCCAATTGGAAAGCCGCTAGCGCCTGGTCAAATAGAAGCAGTTATTAACCAGTCCCTAAACGGAATATGTTATTTCCATTACTCTCACCTCTCCTGATGAGCGGATACATGGATAGAAAAAAATGAGTTGACCAAAATAGACAGAGCTGAAGATGATGTATTTGCAAGGTACCAAAGTGTAAATGAGATTCCTCACAGCTTCCATTGTGTCTGAACACGGTAGAGTAAAACTAAGTCAACAGATAAAGGACCACTTACATGTGATAATATGGCCCAGTGCATGTTCATTTTGGATTCAGGAGAGTGAAGCATAATAGAGGCAGACATAGACCCTAGCCTCAAGGAGCTTGTAGCTGTGAAACCAGAGAAAGAGAATCCTCTTTAAGTGTAAGAGTGTGATATAGTGACAGAAGAAAATGCAGGGTGTTCCGAAGTACGTTAGCAAGGAAACTTGCCCATAATATTGGGGCCAGACAACCTTCTTGGACTGGGTTTGTAAGAACGCATGAGGAATGGACAAATGCATAAGAAGGAAAGAATATTTTATGAGGAAAGAAGGGAAAGGCAAAAGAAAGTAGATTTGAAAAAGCAGGGCAGGAATGAAAACCGTAAGCACACCGTTTCCCATGCCTGGTGTGTGGGCTGTGGATAGCGAAGAAAAAGCAGGTGGGCCCTCAGAGAGGGCTAAGATGGACGTTTTAGAGGTTAGAGGAAGGAATTCTAAAGCAGATTCAGATGGATAGTTATTTTATCAGGTGAACAACCTACATACAGGTGGAGGGGAAGCAATTCAACGGGAAAAGGTAAATGACACACAGGTTTGCACGGTTAGTTTTCAAAATGACTTGAGTTCTACCACTGGAGCGTTGCGGTAAAGCAGGTGAATGATACTGGATTTACAGCCCTAAGGGAAGGGCAGTTGAAAAACTTCTTGACAATTGTCTCTTCTACCTTAGGACTGTGCTTGTTAACCAGGGCAACTGTGCGTCCTCAACAGATATTTAGCAATATTTGGAGACACTTTTGGTCGTTGCATGGACAGGGTGCTGCTAGATAGACATCCTGTATTCCACAGCCCGGCTTCTGTCCCCCCACCCCCCAGAAAGGATGTGTCAGCCACCAGTATCAACAGTCCCGAAGTTGAGAACACAGCTTTAAGAAGTCGTGGATATGACGTCACTTGCAGATTTAGGGGTCTGAGGAGAAGATAGGAACCTCCACGGAATAGACTGAATTTGGAATAGCTGCGAGGCAGGACAGCGGAAGTGCTTAAAGTGACTGAGCAGTGGAAAGGAGTGGCCCAAAAATCTAGTGTGCTTCAAGCTGATGGATAGAACTGAACTAAATTACCAAAGAATAGGCGAGAAGTATTGTGTCTTGGCTATAAGGGGATGGGCACCACGTTTACTCTCTGGGAGGAAGAGCTGGGCCACCTGACCCACGGGATGAGGCTGGGACCAGGCCAGTGTGCGCCTCTCTCTGTTGGTTCACCTGCCACTGAGACCTCAACTCACTGGCCCTCCGCTCTCCACCACATCTTTTTCAATGAAACTGCTTTCACCTAAGCTGCCAGTAACTTTCCTGCCCCTTAATTCAAGAGGCAGGCTTCAGTGCTTACTCTCCTTGACATTTGAACATCTGTCCTTGTTGATTCATGAAACAACCCCCAATCTTGGCTTTTGTGCTGCCCAAGCTTCATGCTTTTCTAGCCACTGTCTTCCAGCTTTCTTCCTGGCTTCTATTTCTGTATCCGATTAATTAAAAAGAAGTCTCTGTCTTAGGTTGTTCTCAGCTCGTTGACATCTCCATCTGAATGTTTCATCGGCAACTTAAATCCTATACATTCAAAATTGAATTCTTTTTCTTGCTCTGAGAAATTCCTTCTTTTTGTTTGTTTTAGCACTGAATGACGCCCACATAAGATGATGGCTCTATTCGTTACAGTGATGAATGGGACAGAAAACCCAAACTGATGTTGGTTTAAGCATCCTAGATGTCATTCTATCATATACAAAGGCCAGAAATCAGCAGTTCTATGCTTGTATGACAGTTTCATTAATTTTTAGAAATCACTCTCTCCATATGATTCTTCTGCTACCCTATGCTGTTCACCTGGTTAGCACTGTCACAGATAGGGGATGGAGCTTCTGACGTCACATCATGATCCCGGCCACCAGACAGAAGAAAAAGAAAGGAGAGTACAGATGTTCCACCTAAGGACACTTCCAGGGAGTTGCACACATCGTTTTTGCTTCTAGCTCACTGGCCAGAACTTAGTCATATGCCCACGCCAAGCTGCAAAGGAACCTGGGTAATATTCTAAGCAGCCATGAGCCAGCCGAACAGATGTGATAGAGTCAGTGTCATAGAATGGACACTTGGGACACTAGTGTCTCTGCCATGTAGCCCAAGAGCTAGAAATCTGGGCACAATTCTTTCTTCTTCTACTTTCACTTCTCATATCCACTCCATCCTGTATTTGATTCTATTTCTCAAATTTTCAAATGTATTTATTTTTTTATTTTATCCCTCCTGCGATAGCCTCTCAGTTTCCTTATATACAGACCTGGATCTAACAAATCCACTTGCAACATTGACACATTTATTAAAATGAACAACCAAACTCCAAAATCAAATAGCTGCTCTGCTTTAACGAATTATCATTAGCTGCAGGATAATGCCTTAATTAATTAATATCAATCTTTGCGTCTTCCATGATACCCCTGCTCCTTAAACTACAGAAACTTTGTTTCTCAAATGCTATACCACAATTTGTTGCAAGCCTGATACCTTTTCCAAATTTCAGTTTATTTCCAAAAACTCAATTTCTCATGACCGACTCTCAGTCAAAGCTTCAGCTTTCTGGTAGTGACTCATTTGAAGAATGGCCGATGTTCCTGTTCTGCGGGTCTGGTTGTGTGTCAGTAAACTGAATATTAGATACAAAACAAATTAGCACTACAGCAATACAATAGTTCACAGCTGCAAAAAGCTTCAAGGTGAGGAATTCTTAACTCTAAAATTCCTTTCAGCCACTCCACCATGTGCTGACTCATTTTCCTCTTTCTTTGCTACATTGTATTCCACGCTGGTCATTCCCCCCACCCCCCACCTTTCTTTATTCTGTTAATCCTGGTGTATTTCCAATGCAGTTAATTTCATCTCTCCTGTGATCATATGTCTGCACGTCCCTTTTCATAAGAAGATTTTCCCCCCATTTTTTTTTAAATAGG
This sequence comes from Ursus americanus, assembly GCF_024610735.1. Classification (NCBI taxonomy): domain Eukaryota; kingdom Metazoa; phylum Chordata; class Mammalia; order Carnivora; family Ursidae; genus Ursus; species Ursus americanus. The sequence goes on along the minus strand of NC_142141.1, from coordinate 50,963,755 downwards.
CAGTGAAAACCTGGTTTTCATTGGTCATTACTAGTCTAACCCCTTCGACTTTAATTCCTTAGGTTTAGTTTATTTTCTCTCCTTCGTTTGCAAACCATCCAGATTCCTTTCTCTGGCATACCAGCCTCTGCTCCCTGCCCCGATCTACAACCGCGCTACCGGTTTGACATCACGTTCAGCCGCAACAAGAAGCTTGTTTTCCCTATTCCAAGCCAATGTCTCTGTCAAGTTTATGGCCATTCCTTGTCTCCTACACTTTTTTATATATAAAGAGACAGTGGTTTGGGAAATTAAAATAATTACACAATAGTATTAGGAGTAAAAATAAGCACTTGCCTAGCAAGACTTTATTTAAAACGTTGGAGAAATGATGGACTCACAGAACCATAAAGACACTTGGACATTTTGATTCTTTAAAATTATCATTCCTAGGATATGACATTCCCTCTACTGGTGTGTGTGTGTGTGTGTGTGTGTAATATTCTATCGCCTATTTCTCTGATACCTGGGACTGGGAATGAGTGGCTATTTGCTGATCTATTTTTTCAAGATCTTGAATTCGGTTTAAGGAACATTTGGATTCCATATGGCACGAATAGTCTGGCCCTTACTCCGTGCCCAAAACTGCTTTATTAATATGGACCATGGGTAGGTTTATTATAGAAGTATTACTGAGTCATCCAGGAACTTAGGAATTTGTACTGGTATCGTTTTAATGAACAGATAAAATTACCTTCTATATTAGTCGACTGATTTCAGCACCTAGTATATGCCTGATTAATAGTATTACTTCTGCACTGGTTTATCTCTCTATCTGTATTTAACTGTATAAAGAATCCAAAAAAATATTTCATTTAGTTAACAACTATGATTTAATGATTTCAGTGAAAGTAACAAATTGTTTTAGGTTCTTAAGTGGCTATCACATTTCTTGGCTATGAACTATCACATTCATTTCCATGTTTTTAAAAACAGCTTAAAAAATAAAACAGCATGAAGAACTTTTAGAAAGGTTTTGCCTTTCATGATTTGTTTGTTCTAAAACATCTGAGATCTCCTACCTAGAAAGGATGGAAAATATTTAATGAGAAAAGAATAAGCAACAATATTTTATGAGAAAGAGATGAAAAAGCAAACTTTGCAAATGCAATGCTTTACTTCTTTGTGATTTGTATTATAAGTTTTCAAAAATAGGATTTTCCATCCACCTGTTTTCTGTAGTTACTCCTTTGTATAATCAGTCCATCTCCAGCCCTTTATTTCTTCCATAGTGCTTTGAGACTAATCACAGCTCTCAGCCAAGAATCTGGTTTTAAGGAATTGTAGCTGTTTACAATAATGTGAGGAGAATATCTGTTTTTTGGGAAGGTTGTTTTGGTATTTCAAGAGAGAATTTTATAAATCCATTAAAAATAAAATAATCCTGGATCAGCTAAAAAAAACACTTGGATTTTTAAAAAACCATTGCCTATTTTCTTTTAAACAGACACACTATTGTTGCACAGTGGTCTCCAGTGTAAACAGTTAAAGGGGCTGTTCAGTTTACCAGATGAAATTGAAATGAATTATTGATATTTATATAAAGACTAAAGTCAAGTGTAGTAACATATGAATAATATATATACACATATTTACATATACTATATATGTAAATATACTATATATGTAAATATGTATATAATATATAAGTATAATACACACATATATTGTATGAAATGTATGTTATATGTAGGATATATATTCTTTTCCAGGAGTAAGACAAGTTTTATACTTAGCAGATTTCAGATGACTGGATTTCATAATCTCTGAGATAAAGTCTGGTCCTATTTCTGATTAGATTTTAGATAACCCAGTTTTATCTAAAATTCAACTTCATGCTAAATTAAATATTTCTTCTTTCTTATTTCAATTGGTATCTACATGGTTTTTTGATTCTTTGGCTTGTCTGACCTCTGTCTCTGTTTATCTCCTCTTTTCTATTGTTGCCATTATCTCCATACTTTCATTTCTTCCATGGATTTCTTGCTTCCTGCACACCTGCAGGGTTTTAGTCCTACTTAAATACACTGTTCTGCTGTCATGCCTCACCTGTTTGAAGCTATCAGTGACTCCTTTTTCAACCAGGATGAGGTCAGAATTTCTTCAACCAGTTATTCATGCCATCCCGAAGTTCTTCATTAAATAATAATGCTTATTACTTTTCAGTAAGTATCGTTTTCTCTTATAAAGTTTATCTTTTAGTTGTTCATAGACACTTCATCCACCTATCTGGTTTCATTTCTTTTTGTTAACAATTCTCTGTTTTACTGATGTAGTCAAACTTAAAAATAATCTAAGTGTTACATCAGTCAAGGAGGCCCTTTGAAAACCAATCACTGTGAATCATGTTTGATAAGAAATCAATTAACTTGAGTGCTTATTTCTCTGAACTCTCAAGGCAGGAGCTTTCTAAGATAGTCTTTTCCTTTGTTTTGCTTTGCTTTGTTTTGTATTCTCTTCCTTCTTTTCTCTCTCTTTTCCTCCCTCTCTTCCTTTCTTCTTTTCTTACTTACTCTTACCTCTATTTATTGTTTGGAACAATATATCTCTCCACCTTTTGGCTGGTGGGCTCTAACGCTTAATCTTCCTCCTACCTCCCACAATGTTTTCAGAATTTAAGAAAACTTTAAAGTACGTAATAGGGTTATAATAAATACTCGCTTATTTTCTAACTAAATAGAAAAATAAAATATCAATTACTAATTGTACAGAAGGAAATGAATTCCTGTGGTTAGCAATTCTGTAGTAGTCCACAGGAGAATATGTTATGAAACTATAGGGAATGAGATCATTAATAATAATTAAAATAATAATAACTATGTGGAACTAACTAATTGTTGTCACTGTTCTAAGTGCTTTACTATGTTAACATATTTAATCCTCATAACAACTTTTTGAAGTAGGTATTATTATTTCTTTTGTATATATGAGAACGTGCAGGCACAGATTTAAATTTTCTAATAAAAGAAATGACAGGTGAATTAATATATCTTACAAAAGAAAGATATCCAAGAAATATTAGAAATAATGAATCTGAGAACGTGGGCCCCATTTTAATAAATAGCCCACAAATATGCACTACTTATTTTTTTTAATTTTCTCATTTATTTATTTTTTTTTAAGTAGGCTCCATGCTCAGCATGGAGGCACATTATTTTTTTTTAATACATTCTTTTTGTTTTTGAAGATGTATTTATTTATATGAGAGAGAGAGTGAGAGTGTGAGTGGGAGGGGCCGAGGGAGAGGGAGAGAGAATCTCAAGGGGATGAGGAGCTGAGCCTCTGGCGTGGCTTCATCTCAGGACCCTGAGATCACGATCTGAGCTGAAACCAAGAGACGCTTAATCGACTGTGCCACCCAGGTGCCCCATACGTTTTAAAAATACATTCTTAATGCTTTTTTTTCCCCCCCATTCTTAAAGATTTTAAGATTTATTCATGGAAATGATAGATGCTATGATCTTGGCAATTCCTACCATTTATTGAGTTCTTATCATATCAGATGCTGCTCTAAACTTACCTCGCACAGTCTTATTTGGTCTCTGGGCGCCAGTGACTACCCATGTCAGCCAGGGTCGTCGAGAGTAGGTGCACCGACAGACAACCGGAACGGCTCAGTGGCTTAATGAACAGAGGGTTCTCTCATGCAGTGTATCCGAGGCGGGCTTGCTAAGCTCCACCCCACGCTGTCTGAGACACGGTCAGACACTGTGGCCGAGGACCAGGTTCCTTGAACCTTGTGCTGCTCCTCTGATCCTTCAGTTTGAACGTGATACTCACGCCATTTCTATGCTCACTTCATTGGTCGGAAAAGGTCACACGGTCCTGACCGCCTTCAACAGGTTGGGAATGTGTAGTTCTTCCACAAGAAGGAGGACCACAGGGAGAGGCGTTGAATGGAGGTGGGTGGGAATGCAATCTACCACATTTTCTTCCTCTGCATGAAGAAGTTTGGGCACTACAATGTGAAGTAACTTGTCTGAGGTCACAGATGGGGCAAGGGATTAGACCAGGATTCAAACTCAAGCAGTTTGATTGCCCAAACATGATATTATAGTCGTGTCGTACACCTCGGTCCTCCTAAAATGTGGCTACGTGCTTCAAGATCCTCTGGCACTGAGAAAACATACAGAATTAGGTTTCCTAAAGGTATTTAGAGAGAATCCATATTTATCAGACTCATTCTACATTAATAAAGAAATTCAGCACTTTCTATTTTCTTTCTTTTTTCCTTATTTGTCCATGTCATAGGCATGGATACATTTAAGTCATCTTTACACTCAGTTCTCATCAGCTTCTTCGTGTATAACAAAATACATGATTATCTGGAGGTAGAAGTGGTTAGGAAGAGAATGTCAGTGTTTAACGAAACATAAGACACCATGAGGTCATGGGAAAACCAAATATGATGTTTCTTAACTTTGAAAATAGATGACAATTTGGTTCCGATCATTGTGGTTTTCGTTCCTAAGATTATTTTACATTGTTACGCTTTCTAACTAAAGAGTTTAAGGGAATTCTGGATTTACTCATTTCTCTTTAATTACCATAGAATATCATAATACCATTTAATTAGGCAGTCTTGGGGACAAAATATTCTATGGACATTTAACACTCAGAATGGCATTTCTAACATTTACATGGCTCTCTCTAGAGAATTTATATTATGTAAACATTATATGGATTCTTCTTTTTCACGGAATAAATATTATATTTATTTGGATTTGGATAATTCTCTCTCCATAGCTAGCTAGCTGTGTTTAAAAATGTGAATATATTCCTAAATATATATTTTTAAAAATAATGTAGAAAAAATAGTTCATAATCTTAGGTTTGTTTATTATTTCACTTACTAAATGTTTTGGGTGCATGATAATTCCCATGTAATATCATAAAACAGATTCTTGGCAGTGCTGGGGATTAACTGTTTAACCATCTTATTCTTGATTTTTTGTTGACTGCAAATGGAAGTGGGGTTGGGGGAAAGTCAGAAACTGAGAAAAAGATTTTGAGGATGAAAAATAGAAGGACAATTATGGCTTATTAAGAATACTATCCCAAGGATGCTAAAATTTGTAAAATGCTGTAATATTGTATAGCATTTGAGATTGTCCAAATTAAATATCTTATTATAACATTGGCATCTCTACTGTACATTTGCCCACACTTAAATATAAACTTTCCAAGGGCAGGAGCACGTACGACTACTGCTCAAAACAGTACTTGGCACTAAGTATATACTCTGTGTTATAGATTAGATAAATAAATTACGATATATCTTAAGGAAACTAACAGAATCATTATCAGATATAGAAATTACATTTAAATTACCATGGAACCATTTATTTGCAATTAAGTATAAATATTTATAATTTATTGAAGATTATTTTATTAATAGAAAAATAATATCAGTTTGAGATAAAAATTACACTGACAAAGTAATTGTACTTTAAAATAAATTTCGGAGGAATAGCCATGGAATCTGAAAACTATTTCCAGCAATTTATTTTCTTTTTTTTCTTTTTTTTTTTTTTTTTAATATTTGACTTGCCTGGTAAAGCACTGAAAGTTTTACAAGGGACTCCTGAGTAATAAATGCTCACTATTTCTGGTTTCAGAAGATTAACAGCATTATTGGATTCTATTAAACTTTCCAGGCGCTGAATTCAGATTTCTGCAGTCATGAGAACATCTATTTAGAGAACAGATTTGTCTTTCTTAAATATTTTCTTTTAAATGTAAGACAATCTCACTTGCAGGTCATGTCTCATTAATATTACTTTTTTTAGAAATAGAGTCATCCAAGAACAAATTAAACTTAATGCATTCCAAGTGATTTTCTGATGTATTTACCAGATTGCTTCAAAGTATTTAGTCCATTTGGCTAGATAAACATGCATTTTTATAATGAAAATTCAATAAGACAATAAGGTTGAAAGTTAAAGTGGATATTTAATTATTGTTTGATTTACAACTTTATAATACTTAAAAATATTTTTAAAATGTTGGTAGCTATAGTGTTCTGTTGTTTCTTTCCATGTGTATGGGTACAAAGCTGGATTTATTAACTACACCTTTTTTATGTAATGATACACATTTAAACAAGAACCAGACCTGTTTTAAAAGTTCATAATCTGAACTCCATATGTTCAGAAGGCCCTTGTCATTCATTAAACCAATATTACAAAAACAATTAATTTTATTGTGAATTGCAATTTTCATAACCTTTTTTTTCTCTCATGTGATTCTCTCAACAGCCACAAGTTGCAGGCTGAATATTTATTAACTTTCCAAGTTAATAAGACAAACTTAGCTCTCTAAGTAAGTCATGTGACTACTGAAGTTCACCAAGTTAATGAAAATAGAATCAAGACTTCCAAATTCAGTTCCATCTTCCTTTCAACATGGTACATGATCACCGAAAACATGAAACCCACTCAGCTATTAGCTTCTTTAAGGCAGAGATAGAATCCCAGCTTGCATTGTTAATAGTCTCTTAACTTCGCTGCTTATACTGCATTACAAAATCCTGCAAAAACTGATTTTTCTAAAATACAGTTCATAATTCATTTATTGTTTAAAATAAATCCTCTTAAACTCTAGGGTATTCTAGACTCTAGTATTAACCTGTTTTTCTTCTTGTTTTCTTCTCTCTATTCTAGCCAGAGGGGAGTAATTCTTCTCCCTTACACAGACCACGTCCTGATTATTTATCTTTGCTCAATCTTTTTTTTTTTTAAGTCAATTTTCTAGCATTTTAGCCCATCAGTGTCCTAACAGTTGAAGCATAACTCAAATGTCACATTCTGCATCAAAGCTTTCCCTGATTTTTCAGTTCTTGTCCTCTCCCACCTTCCCCCCACCCCAGGTAATCTCTTCATGTTATGAACTCTGGTATTATCTGTAGTCTTCTGATGACACTTTTTGTTTTCTATATAATGGGCAGCTACTTTGTGGAAGTCATTTTCTAACCCAAGGTGTGGGTAGGGAGAGGAAAAGACAGGTGAATCTTTGAATTTAAGGAGATTTAGGTCTAACAGGAAGAATGGAAAATAAAATATATAGAATGTAGAAAAAAGATGGAAAGACTGGGATTTACAAAGGGAAGAGGTCAATTCCAAATTACTGATGGGCTTCATGTGCTATGATTTAAAGTTGGGATGTTTTCCAAACTCCCCTAAATCTTACAAATTCTCCCGTACTGCCTTGAGGGCACTATTCTTATGTGATGGATTCTCCACTGTATTCAATTCTTCATTAGGCTTAACATTTTTTAATATAGTAAAACTGGTTTAAAGTTTGTATATATACCATAATATGGTATGAAACTTAAAAGAACAAGCATTAGGTGGTTACACATGGATATTTTCCAATGCTAAAGTGTATAGTGACAGTGAGATCAAAAAAGATGAGATGAGAAAATAGGACCCAGATCACACAGTTACTTCATCATACCATCTAGGAAGTTTCTTGGTATTGGCTGAGACTGTGGCAAGTAAATTTGATTTTCAGGATTGATTCAAACTTGTAAGAAGTCAAAGAATTTCAATTTTTTTTCCAATTGGCAATTTTATCCTGTGCTAAAAAAAAAATAAAACTTCCTTCTGTCACTTTTCAAAGTATCAGATCCAGGAAAAACTAAATGAATGATACTTCATGAAATTGATATAGTTATAATATTTTCTTCACAGTAAAAATATTTAAAGAATTCACAGATTCAGTCATATAAGACTATGATTACTTGTGGGATCAAACATAACAAAATGTAGAATCCTACAGAAAGTGCAAGTCCAAATAATGTATCTAGAGACAAAAATATGCCAATGAGAAATTGTTTTAAACCTCCAGTTAAACTTATATATAAGGAACTGGGAATTTGGGGAAAAAAGTGTTCTCTTTTGCCTATTAGAGTCATTTAATTTCTCTGGACTAGTGTTCTTATCTATACAATGAAAGAACTGGACTCCAGGTCATGGTTCTTAAAAAATAACAGAACGTATATACGTATGTAATATGTTGTTTCCATTTGGAAATGTAACAATGTATCTATTTGATTTACACACACCCTGATTTACCCTGGCCTACTCGAGGAAATTTATAAGGGCTCTTCCGTGCCTCTTCCAATTTCTATTGTTTTGTAAATTAAGGCACCATAATTTTCCAGATTTTATATTGAATGAGGATTTCTTCAACATTATTTGAAAAGATTGTTACTTTTTGAATTAAAAAAAAAAACATATATTTTGTCTTCAATTAGTGAACTCAAATATTTAAAATGGTGATTTCTTGAGAATTTGGTGACTAATTCCAAATGTCCTATAAATTCAAGTTCTATAAAATATTGAGTGTTAGTGATAAGGAATTGATTTCTATGATGTCTCAAACACAGGAAACCTTCAAGATATTATATCTCATATATCAGACATGAAACCTAAGCCAAAGTCCTTTTAAGTTTTTTTTATGTAAGAACCAGAAAATATTTCTTAGTTACATACTACATTACCATCACATAACTAGATAACTCACATATGAAACAACTTTGACAAAAGAAGGAATTTTTCAGCTTCTCCTCTAAGAGTATATTGAGCCATAGGAAGCCAATTATTGCCCAAAGCTTTGCTCATTGTATATAGTGAGATTTGCAGCTCTAAGAAAGCTAAATTATCCTTTAAAAAACTATCCCCAATGCAAGGATATGATCATTATCTAACTGTATGTAAAGAAAATTAAATGATTTGGTTTTTACAGAACAAATGAAAAAAATAATATATTAATCTAAAAAAGACACATTCATAAAAAGCTATAAATGGACTTATGTAGTCATTACCTTAGTTTCAAATGTGTAACTTACTGCATACAATAAAATGCAAATCTATATTATCCTTATGGCTATGCTATATAATGCAAAGCCTTAGAAGGGCCATGTAGAGAATCACACCATTTCATTTTTCTTAACACGAGGTATATTTAAAAATCAATGTAAATATATATTTAAATTCTTCAATATCAAGGTTGATAACTGAAGCTGAAAATGCTTGTCAGTACAAACCATAATACCTATTATGATATTAACCCAAGTACATTGCATTTTAATGAACAAATTGAAAAATGTGATGTCAATTTCATAGCATATGGAGTTTAAAAGACAACTTAATGTGGTGGTTGGAAGCAGCCGGTAGAGCAAGACTGGCTGGGTTTGAATCCTGGCTCCAACACTGCCACTGTGACATTCACCAGCTGTGTGGTGTTGGCAAGCCCCTTAAATGCTCACGTCCTCACATCTGTAAAAGGGATGATTATGGCACCTAGTCCCCAGGATTACTGTGACAGATAGATGGGATGGTATGTATGAAACATTTGGAAAAACATCTGAGGGATGGTAGTTGCTATACATTTTTGCTGTTGTTATTATTATTATAATTACCCTATTTTATTATCTTGACCGATGAGGTTTAAATTCATATTAAAATCACAATTAAAATTTAGTTAATGTTCCAACTCATGCCCCCAGGCACAAAATGTTGATTGATGCAAATAAAAATGAGATTTTAAGCAGTTTCTCATTTCATTATTAGCAAATGCCAATTGTCTGGCAAAGAGATCCTCAGTTTTTTTAAGTCACAGGCTCCTTCAAGACAAATCAGATTTATTGTTTTTTAAATAAGTGTATCTTGTACATACAGTTGCAACCCATTTTAAGGGATTTAAGGACATTAGATTAGGAAACTGATAGAGTTAATAATTTTTAAAAGTCAGATTTGTTTCATTCTTTCTCTGATGAAAATATTGTAATGTATATTTAATAAAAATTCATCTTCTCTGCATACCATCTCTGTATGTAAATAATTACTTACCATATTATATAACAGCATGATAAATGCTTCATTATGTATTCTATATGAAATACCTTAAAAATTTTAACAATTATTGTACAGTATAGATGCAGAATTTTATGCTAAGGATAGCTCTGGCATGCTAATTAAAAGGTTGAATGAATCTGGATGTCAACTCCGTTGAAATGGTTAGGCAAAAATACTGATTGTATCAGTCACCAAATGACGATCCTACAGCTCCCCTGAAGTATTTATTCAGAGCATTTGAGGTGTGAGATCTTTTTCCCTTCAGAACAATTCCCGCTGAGTACACATCTTTGCCTATAGCTTCACTCTTCTGTGATGGCCACGGCAATGAGTAAACTTGCTTTTTATACAGTTAATGTTTTAGACATTGAATAGAATTCTCATTTCATAATTTTAAAGACATCAGTGAATATAATTTAATTGATTTGTTTCCAAGGCTACACCAGCCTAAGAGAAATAGAGCTGCAGGAAATAGAATACTTCTTTCTTTACCCTTCCTGGTATAATCCTGGAGCCTCACCCGCTTCTGACTTCCTCCCATTTATTATTGTTCTCTTTATTAGAGGGCTCAGGAATTGGTCCAAAGTGATTTCTACTCAAGGATTCTCTGAGTATCACCACTCTGTGATGCCCTCAAGATAGAGTACTTCTTTCCCAGATGTGGGCACCATGGCAAGCTTGTATGGTAACCTGGTTTCTTGTCTATTTGCTACTTTGGGAACAAATGTGTTTAGAGTACTCACCTGTCTGTTCATTCTGTTGCAGGAGCACAAGGACGAGCTTTTAGAATGGGAGAAAAAATTGTAAAACTTGCCTATCCTTCAAGATGGACTCAAAAAGCCAATGGTTTTATGTAAAATTTGATGAGTGTTGACAAATGTATATAGTCCTATGCCCACTACAATGATCAGAAGATAAAGCATTTGTATCACCCCAAAAGTTTCCATGTGCTCCTTTGCACTCAGTTTTTTCTGTTATCCATGGCCCCAGGCAGGCACTAATCTGCTGTCATTATACTTTCACCTTTCCTTGAATTTAATTTAATGGAGTTGTAAAATATATAGTGTTTTGTGTCTGTCTTCTTTAACTTAGAAAAATTCTTTTGAGGGGCGCCTGGGTGGCTCAGTCATTAAGCATCTGCCTTTGGCTCAGGGCCTGATCCTGGCATTCTGGGATCAAGCCCCACATCAGGCTCCTCTGCTGGGAGCCTGCTTCTTCCTCTCTCACTCCCCCTGCTTAAGTTCCCTCTCTCACTGCCTGTCTCTCTCTGTCAAATAAATAAATAAAATCTTAAAAAAAAAAAAAAGAAAGAAAAATTCCTTTGAGGGGCGCCTGGGTAGCTCAGTCGGTTAAGTGTCTGCCTTCAGCCCAGGTCCTGATCCCAGAGTCCCGAGATCGAGTCCTGCCTCGGGCTCCCTGCTCAGCAGAGAGCCTGCTTCTCTCTCTGCCCCTCATCCCACCCGTCCTCTCTCTTCATGTGTGTGTCTCTCTCTCAAATAAATACAATCTTTAAAAAAAAAAAAAAAGAAAAAGAAAAATTCTTTTGAGATTCATCCCAAATTTGCAGGCTTAAGTATATTCCTTTTTCTGGCAAAGTAGTATTTCCTTGGGTTAGTATACCGCTCTCGGCGAATCCATTCGCTAGGTGGTGGACATTTGGTCTGCTACAGTTTGAACAATCACAAATAAAGCTTCTTTTTTTTTTTTTTTTAAGATTTTATTTATTCAACAGAGATAGAGACAGCCAGCGAGAGAGGGAACACAAGCAGGGGGAGTGGGGGAGGAAGAAGCAGGCTCATCGCGGAAGAGCCTGATGCGGGGCTCGATCCCATAACACCGGGATCACGCCCTGAGCCGAAGGCAGACGCTTAACCGCTGTGCCACCCAGGCGCCCCACAAATAAAGCTTCTATGGACATTTATGTAGAAGTCTTTTTGTGGACATATATCACACATTTTTCCTGAGTCCGTTCTAAGAGTGTGTTTGCTGGGTCATATGGTAGCAATATCTTCATCTTTAGAAAAAAACCGTCAGATATTTTCTGAAGTGTGTCATATGTATTCTCCCGAGCAAAGTGTGGATGGTTCATTTGTTCCACATTCTTGCCAACATTTGTTATTGTCACTCTTTTTAATTTTCGGTCATTCTGGTTGATACATATCTTATTGATGTTTTCATTTGCATTTTCCTGGTGATGGTGGTGTTGAACGTTTTTTTAATGTTCATCTTGGCATTTGCTATAAATTCTTTAATGAAGTGACTGATTGAAACTGTTACCCATTTTTCACTGGGCTGTTCTTATTCTTAATTTTGCATTGTAAAAATTTTTTCAATATTCTATATACAAGTCCTTTATCAGAGTACAGTTTTAGACGTATTTGCACCTATCTGTGGTGTGCCTTTTTTATTTTCTTAGCACTGTTTTTGAAAAAGGTTAATGTTTTTAGGTTTAATAAAATAAAATGTATTATTTTTTTGTTTTATGAGTAATGCTATTTGTGTCTCTATCTTTGTCTAATGTTATAAACAGTTTCCCCTATTTTCATCTATGCATTTTATAATTAGTTTTTTAATTTAGCTCTATGATTCATTTTGAGATGAACTTGAAGTGCATTTTTTTTAAAGATTTTATTTATTTATTTGACAGAGATAGAGACAGCCAGAGAGAGAGGGAACACAAGCAGGGGGAGTGGGAGAGGAAGAAGCAGGCTCATAGCAGAGGAGCCTGATGTGGGGCTCGATCCCATAATGCCGGGATCACGCCCTAGGCCGAAGGCAGATGCTTAACCGCTGTGCCACCCAGGCGCCCCTGAAGTGCATTTTTAAAAATATGGCTTTTCTGGACTAAATAGTGTCTCCCAAAATTCATATGTTAAAGATCTACCTGCCAGTGCTTCAGAATATGACTATATTTGGATATAGGGCCTTTAGAGAGGTATTTAAATTAAAATGAAGGTATCACTGTGCACCCTGCCACAATCTGACTGGTGTCTTAATTTCTTTACTTATCAGAAGTGGTGATAATGGATATCGTTACCTTATCCTGGATCTTTTTTTTTTTTTTTTAGATTTATTTATTTTAGAGAGAGAGAGAGAGACTGCACAAGGAGGTGGGGAAGGGCAGAGGAAGAACGAGAGGGGCAGAAGGAAAGAGAGAGGGGAACAGACGCCCGCTGAGCGGGGAGCCTCACAAGGGGCTAGATCCCAGACCCCAAGATCATGACCTGAGCCAAAACCAAGTCAGTCACTTAATTGACTGAGCCACCCAGGAGCTCCTACCTTGTCCTGGATCTTAAGGGAAAGTATTTTCTATTTCACCAAAGTGATGTCATTGCAAGTGTGCACTGATGCTCTTATCAGGCCAAGGAAGTTCCCTTCTATTTCTCATTTGCTACAAGTTTTCCTTTACAATCATAAATGGTTGTTGATTTTTTCAAATAATTTTTTGCATTTATTGAGTTGATTGTGTATGATTTTCATTTATTTTTTAGCCTTCTGATGTGATTTGGAATTACACTGATTGATTTTTTAATGTAAAACCAACTTAATACTTCTGACACTAAAGTCCAGTTGGTCATGATGTATTAATATTTTTATATACTACTGCTTATATTTGATAAGGTTTGTTTACAATTTTTGTGTCTCTGCATGTATGGGATATTGGTCTCTGGTTTTCTCTTCTTTTAATGACATTCTCATTTTGATGCCAGTGTCATTTTGGCTTCATAAAGTGAATAGTAAAGTATTCCCTTCTATTTTATGGAAGATTTTCTGTAAGATTGGCAGTATTTCTTCCTTAAGTGAATGGTAAAATTCACGAGAAAGCCATCTGGACCTGGAGTTTTCTTTGTGGGAAGGTCCAATTATGAATTCAATTCCTTTAATTGATATAGTGCTATTTACGTTATTTGTTTTCTGTTGCGTGAACTTTTGTTGGTTGTGGCTTCAAGGATTTTGTCTATTTCATTGTAGAGTTGTTAAAGCTATTGGTATAAATTATTTGTAGTATTTCCTTATTGACCTTTTAATGTCTGTAGGATCTATTATGATGTCCTCTCTTTTATCCTTGGTGTTGATTATTGGCATTTTGTCTCTTTTCTTAACAGATAGGTAGAGATTTATACAGTTTGTTGATCTTTTCAGAGACAGCTTTAGGTTTAATAAATTTTTCTTTACCAATTGATGACTTTCTAATTCACTGATACTTTGCTCTTATCTTTATTAGCCTCTGCTTACCTGGGGTTTTATTTCATCTCCCTTTTCCTATTTCTGAAATGGAATCTTAGATAATTGAATTCAGACTTTTATCTTTAACAAATATAAGCATATTTGCAAATGTAAGTATAAAAATATAGAAAATTATGTTATATTTAAGAACTATAACTATAAACTGACCTGCAATCAACATTTTGTTGCATCTCACAATTTCTGATGTTATGTTTTCATTTTCATAGAATTCAAAATAGTTGCTATTAATGTTCCTTTGGATTTCTTTTTTGATTCATGAATGACTAAGAAGTAGGGATGCCTTATTTAGAAAACCAAAAACACAAATATGCAGATTGAATTTCAGATTAATTTTTTAATATAGTGTGTGCCATGCAATATTTGAGTGCTATTTATACTAAGAAGTCTCATTGAAGATCTAAAATTCACATTGAACCGAGTGTCATGTATTTTATCTTACAATCTTACTTAAAAGTGTTTTGCTTACCTTGTAAATATTTAGTGATTTTCCAGATATCTCTGTTCCTGATTTCTAGTTCAATTCTGGAGCGTGTGTTTGCCCGCACACATCAGTGCATGCGCATGCGGAGAAGGCATCTGCCATGATTTTGATCTTTTAGAATGTATTGAAACCTGTTATGGCCCACAATGGGGTTATCTTGGCGAATATAGAAAAGTACGTGCCACTGTTTAGTATTTTGTAAATGTTAATTAGGAAAAATTGGTTGATAATGTATACAGCCTTCTATGACTGTATCCGTCAGAGTTCAACCAGAGAAGCAGAATCATTATGAGATAAAAAGATAGATAGATAGATAGATAGATAGATAGATAGATAGATAGATAATAAATTGATCTGTTCCAGAAAATTCACCTTACACAATTGGGAAACCTGATTAAATATTCTCTGTAAGGCTGATGTTGAAACTTGAAATTCACTGGGAAGGGCATCAGTAAGAAAAGCTGAATTTCAAGTGGCAGAAAGCAGGGCACAGGGCACTCCACTAGCATGAATTGGAACTCCACAAGGACAGACTTATTCTTGTTCTCTCTGACCGTGGTCAAGATAGTGTTTTTGCAGAAGCAGGGCATCTTCCTCACAGAGCTAAACACCCCTGGTCCAGGAGTTAGAGAAGCTGAGTGAGGGTCCGGGAAGAGGTACAGCAGTTGCAGACCTCGTTACTGCTTCACGCCAATGAAGTAGTCAGTGCATGAGCAGTAATGGTGTGTGGGCTCAAAACAGCTGTGGCTTCCCTTCCACCCTCCAACTAGCCCCAAAGCCCTCTTGGTGGCCCATAGGAACCGGGAACATGCAAGTAAGGGAATATTGGGAAATGAGATTCAGCTTAGAGAAGCTGACACATGACAAAGGCATTACAGTGTCCTTACTGATTTTTAGTCTGCTTGCTATGTCAGTAACTGAGAAAGGGTTGAAATTTCTGAGTAGTTATTTCCTCTTTTAGTTGAGCCATTTTTACTTTATGTGTTTTGAAGCTTTTCTTATTAAACACATATATTTAAGATTATTAACTCTTCTTGATGAATCAACCGTTTTATGTCTATCAAATGCGCCTCCTTATTCCTGGTAATATTCATTGTTCTGAAGTTTATTTTGTCTGATATTATTTTAAGTCCCCCAAGCTTTCTCTGGTTAGGGTCTGAATGCTGTGACTTTTTCGAGTCTTTTACTTTACCATCACTATGTCTTTATATGTAAAATGAGGTCATATAGATAGGATATATTTTACTCTTGCTTAAAAAAAACAAACAACAAACAAACAAACAAACAAACAGTCTGGCACCTGGGTGGCTCAGTTGGTTAAATGTCTGGCTCTTGGTTTTAGCTCAGGCCATGATTTCAGGGTCTTGAGATCGAGCCCTGCATCAGGCTCACCTAGGGCCCCCGCGTCAGGCTCCCCACTAGGTGTGGAGCCTGCTTAAGATTCTCTCTCTCTCTCATTCTGCACCTCCTCCTCTCTTTCTCTCTCTCTCTCAAATAAATAAATCTTTTTTTAAAGATTTTTTATTTATTTATTTGACAGAGAGAGACAGCCAGTGAGAGAGGGAACACAAGCAGGGGGAGTGGGAGAGGAAGAAGCAGGCTCCCAGTGGAGCAGGGAGCCAGATGCGGGGCTCGATGCTAGGACCCTGGGATCATGCCCTGGGCTGAAGGCAGACGCTTAAGGACTGAGCCACCCAGGTGTCCCATCAAATAAATAAATAAATCTTAAAAAAATCCTCTCTGACAGACTTTGGCTATTAATTGGAGTGTTTAGTCTATATGTAACATAATCATTAATATGGTTGGATCTAATTCTACCATCTTGCTAATTGTTTTCTGTGCATATCATCTGTTCTTTGTTCCCTTTCTTCATTTTTCTGCCACATTTCAGATTAATTGAATGTTTTGGGAATTTCATTTTCTCCCTACCACTAGCTTCTATCTATATCTCTTTGCTCTATTCTTCCAGTGATTGCTTTAGGGTTTACCATATCCATCAACTTACCATAATATACCGCAATAATAACGTATGTACAGTACAGTATAATAATGGTACTAAAATATGCTTTCATTTACACATCTCATCATTTTTGTTACTGTTGATATAATTATCCTTCTACCAGAAGAACTATCTTTAACATTTCCAGTTGCCCAGTTCTTCTGGTCATGAATTCACTCAGCTTTTGTTTTTCTGAAAAAGTTTTTCATTTTCATTTATGAAAAATATTTTCACAAAGTATATACTTCTGGCTTGAGCATATTTTTTTTTTTTTCAGTACTTTAAAGGTGCTGGTCAATTGCCTTGTGGCCTGGATACTTTTGAGAAGAAGTTGGCTATAATTTTCATCTTTGTTCCTCCATGTATAAAATATCCTCCCTCCAGCTCTGAATGCTTTTATGATTTTTTTCTTTGCCCATAAGTTTAAGAGATGTCCTTACGTGGTGGCTTAGTACGATTTCCCATTTATTTCTTATGCTTGGAGTTTCTCGAGCTTCTTAGGTTCAATGGTCTCAAGTTTTATAAAAATTTCAGAAAATCAGCCATTATTTCTTCCTTTCCCTCCACATTTGTGTGTGTGTTTTCCTCTCTCTCCTTCTTCTGAGATTTGAATTACGCATATGTTAGACTTCTTGTGATTTCCCACAGGCCACTTATGCTTTGCTCATCTTCATTTTCCAGATTTTCTTTTTAACATTTTATTTTGGATAATTTCTTAAATTTTATAGCTATTTTCTTTCACTTTGTCTATAATCTCTGGTAATCCCTTTCAGAATACTTTTTTTTATATATGTTACTTTTCATATCTAGAGCTTCCATTCACATATATTTCTCTCCTTATCATATTCATGCTTCCCTTTACATTCTTTACCATATTTATAAGATTTAAATTGATTCAATTCCCTGCCTCATTCACCATCTCTGTTTACTTTTAGGTCTGTTTCTTTTCTTTCTTTCTTTCTTTCTTTCTTTCTTTCTTTCTTTGTAGGTTCTGGGTTATAATTTTCTGTGCCTGGAAATTTCTACTTGTATGCCAGACATTGTGAATTTTATATATTTTATTGCTGGGTTCTTTAATTATGTTTTGCTTTTTTTTTTTTTTTTTTGTAGCGCAGAGTTAATTGTCGGGGTTGGGGGGGTATCATTTTCATTTTTCTGAAGCTTGCTTTCATCTTATTAGGATACACAGACTTCACTCTAGGGATAACTTAACCTCACTGCTAAAGCAATAAACTTCTCAAAACTCAATTCAATGCCACATATGCTGCCAGGTTTCTTGCTCTGATATTTATATCACTTCAAATGCCACTGGGCAGGTTTTTAAAAATTAAATGAATACCACCTTAATTATAATGTTTAAAACAAAATGCTTAAGGTCTATGCTTTTCTATTTAGGAGACAGTTATTATTAGAGATAAGCAGTGCTTTTATTTCCAAGGTAAGTGCCACTCACCAAATACTGATGTATTCCTTTTCATGTCCCATCTTCCCTTGTAATCAGATTGTAACCATATAACTGAGAATGATGAGATGTGAGTCCTATTTCTGGTCTAATGCCCATTCTGTATTCCTCTTCTGTTCTTCATTTTCCCTTTGACTGTTGAACATGGAAACCACGTATGGAAATGGTGACAGCGACCCAACACAATGGAAGCAACCTGGATCTGGAATCATCACACAGAGCATGCCTGATCAGAGCATCATTACCTACATCAGATAATGTGTGCTTGAGAGTTAAACTTTTGTAGTATTAAGCTACTTAAATTTTAGGATTAATTTGCTGCTGAAGCATATTCTATCAAATACTGCCTCATACAATTCTTAAGGTGAAAGATTTAGGTACTATTAGGATAAATGAGTCCAGTGTTGATTAGAATGCACACTTGCTATTGTATACCTTCAAGCACCTGCTGCTGGCACCTTACTGAGAAGACTTGGTGCTTTCATACAGCACCAATACTTTATGTTGTTATCATTATAATTAGCCTTAAACTAGAAATAAGACGCTCGTATCATATAGTATTCTGATTGAGAAAACCAATAGTTTCTTCCTGGACAGAGCCATATGCCCAACCCCACAGAAATATCGGTTGGTGAGAAAATTATGCCAGAGCCATGAAAAAACCGATATAGGCAAAATCCCAGTCATTTGGGGGAGGGAGAATGATTAAGTCTAAGGGGATAACCAAGGATCAGGTAATATTTTAAAATCTTTTAAACTGAGTCTAGACATCTAAAATGAACAAAGAAGAAAAGGAATTTGGAAAGGAAAAAGTGTCCATTTTCTATGTTGCTAACAAATTGTAACACACTTAGTTGTTTAAAGCATATATATTAATGTTTTACCAGTGTTTGTCCTGGGTCAGGAGTGTTTCGGGGGCACAGTTGGGTATTCAGCGAAGGGTCTAATATGGCTGTAATTAAGGTGTTAGTTGGGCTCCATATATATCCATATGCTTGACTGGGGAAGAGTGCTCCTAAGCACACTCTTATTATTGACAGAATTCATTCACTCGTGGTTGTAGGACTGAGAGTCTAAGCTTTCAGCTGCCTGTGGACCGGAGACTTCCTAGGCTCCTAGAGGTTGCCAGACTTCTGGAGTCTGCTCCCAGTTCCTAGCCTCATGAGCTTTCCCAACAGCCACGTACTTCATCATATCAGTGTGGAGAGTCTCTAGAGTGAATCTACCAGCAGGAAAGAGTTTCGCATACTGTGACATAATCACGAGAGGGAAAACACAAAGACTCTAGCACAGGAGAAAAGGTAAGGATATTTTTCAACGGTGATGACTGCTCTCCCACAACTGTACAGCTGGCTTAGGCAGAGGCAGGTTCCAACTGGAATGGAAGAAAGAGGGCCCCGGAAGAGGCATTGCCAAGAAAGAAGCCAGTTAATTAATGTGTTCGATATAGTAAATAGGCAAGGCAAAGAAGAGGCAAGTATTAATTTCAGTGAAAATGAAAAGCTGTATAAGAAGGAAATAATAAATGCTAACTACTGAATTCACCAAAATTATAGAAAAATATTGCAGAGGTTGGACAGAGATGTGTATGTGTGTATATGTAGTTGGTGGGCGGGGGGAAGCTATCTGAATCCTCATAACCCATAGTAGGGAATCAGTAGATTAATATCAAAGACTTAAGGAAAATAACAGCAGTGTAAGTCCCTCAGTGAAGAACAGTACCTTAACTAGATGGAATAAAGAGCTGACAATGATTGCCTGTGATGCGGGAAGATGCATATATGAAAGGCAAGGTCTGCTGGTTTTTGTTCTATCCTTCCTCATGTATTTGATTTTTAAATCTATGTACTTGCATAGTCATGATGAAAATAAAAATTAATTTAAGAATGAATATAATGAGATCTTTAGTATTTTATTCCATACACATTAGCATTGCATGAATTTTTTTGGGAAGTTATAGGTCTTAAATTTGTTCTTAAAAACAATAACATCTCTCTACTTCCTCCAAACCCCATAAAGCCCAAGATTTCTGAGGAGGCAGAGAGAATCTCCCTTGAAGATGAGATAGAATGGAGGTACTAGTGGGGCAGTTAGTGGGGAAGGGAGCTGGCGGACAATGAGGAAGAATAGATTTCCTTAGCTTTCCAATTTTCCCCAGGCTCAGTGTTGCATTAGAAGAAGCTGGGTCTTGGGCAAAGAACTTCATCAATATTTACTGTGTGATAGGCACTCCGGAGATGCTTTACTTACATTTCTTCACTTACATCTCACAATAACACCACAAGACAGAGCTTGCTTAGCCCGCAGTCACAGACGAGGGGACTAATAGTGAGAAGTTAAATGAATTGCTCAGGCAAACCAAGCCTCTCAGCGCTGGAACAAGAATCAAAACCAAAGGCTCCTCTGACTCAAAAGCCTCAGCTTTCGATGGCTCCAAACTGAAGCCCTGCTTAGCATCAATCCTTAACACAAAAACATTGCTACATTTATATGTGAAAACCTCCTTCATTGTGTTAATTAAATATGTCCTCTACAATCTTGTTTATGTTAATTCATTTAACAATAGACAACGCAAAGGTAAATTTTAGTTTTGTTCCTGTAAAATGTTCCAGCCCAGACTTTTATATCTATTTTCATGAAATTTGGTATGTTGAAGTGGTTAAACAGTGTTTTATTGAATAAGTGTAGGTGGTTAATTTTTTAAAAATTGCTATGCATGGTATTGGATTCTTTTGTAATTTTTAGCTAATTATATGGCAGCTTGATTTATCTGTTGCTATTTGATTAAATCTTAACACATGATTTTAGCAATACATCAATATTTAATGAAGTGATTAGCATATAGTTGATATTTTGCTAAATCTTTGCATAAGACCTTGCTAATTATGAGTTTAAATCGATTTAGTGCTGGCTTTGGTGAAGTGTATCCATTTTTAAGAAGAGAAGTTGTGTTCCGTTTATTAAGGAGCCCATATATTTGGCGTATTCAGGACTTAGCCGGGAACAGTTTTAAAAGAATCTCAAAATGGACAATGCTTGCTCCTGACCCTCTGCATTAATTGTTGTGACAAAAATAAATAGAGGTATCAAAGAATAGTGACTTTGAAAATCATAAAGAGATTAACAGCTCATTGTGAAATAGTTCCATTCATGACTCTTCATATGCATAACAAGGTCTTGCAGGCAAACAATGGGTGAAAAGATCATAACCATCGTGGGGACACAAACATGGGTCGTATTTTCAAAGAGCACAAGCAGCCAGAGGGCGACAACAGGCCACGGCCTCTGGTTTTCCTGGAGACTCCTCATCTTTATCTCAGAGGGTAAGAACGGCAGCAAGATGTGTGGGTGTGCGTAGGCATATGTGTGTGCTTGAATTTGTAATTCTAACTTTCCAATTGGCAAATAAAAATGTATTTGTTGATTACTGATCACAAACAATCTCATCAGAGTTACGCTGATGACTTATACCTAGATCTTTAAGAATATTTTGAAATGAAATGATAAACAAAGATACCACTATTTCTGATGTACGTTGTCAGCTTTTTTTTTTTTTTTCAAGATTTTATTTACTTATTTGACAGAGACAGCCAGCGAGAGAGGGAACACAAGCAGGGGGAGTGGGAGAGGAAGAAGCAGGCTCCCAGCAGAGGAGCCTGATGTGGGACTCCATCCCATAATGCCAGGATCACGCCCTGAGCCGAAGGCAGACGCTTAAGGACTGCGCCACCCAGGCGCCCCTGTTGTCAGCTTTTAAAAGAAATTGGTATAAGATTCTATTTCCTATCTCTATTTGAAAGTATATTTAGCTTTCTTTAACATTTACATTTCATGAGAAGATTTACAAATTAGTTGAAATGTGGAAGGTACAGACCTTTTTTTTTTTTCTCAAGCACCAGGGTTCTGGTGTTCACTGGGGAAGGAATGTGCGTGTGTATGTGCGACCCCCAAGCCCTCCCCCCAGCCCCACCCCTCTCTCACTTAACGATACAGAGAAGGATTGGAAATGAAGGAGTGAAGGGAGTGCAGGCTTTGCACTGGGCAGGGTGATGCTCTCCCATATGGTCACTACTAACTTGATGGACTCTCACCAGCCCCTTTTCGTGTCGCCTGGCCTGGAGCTCATTTAAAGGAGAGCATGATGGAGGAGGCAAAAAAGGGACCAGCTGAGCCTTAAAGCCTTTGTTTAGCCTAATAGATCAGGTTAGCGTTTTGCAGATGTTGGGTTTCCAAATCAATAATCCTGTTGACGGCATCTCGCAGCGGGAGCTATTAGATGATGTAATTTGGAATTTGATTTGCTTCTTAGGTTAAGACAAACAAATCTCATTTGCAGTGTAAAATATCTAACATCATGAAAATAATGCCTTCCGTTTTGCTTTCTCACCCAAGGGCATTTGACAGAATAGAAGTCAAGGTTATTGTGACAGTCATCGCGCTGCATAAGGCTGCAGCCACAGATCACGTTTTGAAAGCGTGATTTTTTTTCTCTTATTAGGTTATTGCAAGTGGTAACCCTGCTCGTAGAGGCATTTGTAGCTTGTATTGTGTTAGGAGAAATAGAAACCCCCGATATTACAGCTGCACTTTTGATTTGTCATTTATTTGGAATAAATAGAGGGTGGTATGCCAGTTGCTATGGAAACGAGTTCTACTTTGGAGCAGTGCAAGACCTTTCAGCACGTTTGAAATTGCTTCTTTTTCATTATGTTTCAGCACTGAGGAAGGTGTAATGTACAATTAAATAGAAACGAAGGTTTAATTTAAAAATTAAATTACATTTTCTGGATTGTCCTTTGTGTACGACATGCT
Organism: Ursus americanus; assembly: GCF_024610735.1. NCBI lineage: Eukaryota > Metazoa > Chordata > Mammalia > Carnivora > Ursidae > Ursus > Ursus americanus. Next base: position 50,940,854 of record NC_142141.1, on the reverse strand, counting down.
TAAGAGACAGAGCATTGCTACCATGTATTCGGGAAAGAGAAAAGGATCCTATTCCTTGCTGTGCGTGTGTAGGGGAGAGAGAGAGAGAGAGAGAGAGAGACGGAGAGGGAGAGATTTACGATGATTCCTCTCATAGAAGTTTATTACGAAAATGCCAATGCTATCTAGGACATTCTGGAAAACTTGGTAAATATATGCAGAGTTATAAAAAAGAAAAATATATGTTTGGATTTGTTTGTAGGTTATAAATCGAGAGTTAAACATTATGCTGAGACAAAAAGACAACATTTAACTGTTCAGATTTTTAAAGACAATCTTTTAAGGAAATTAGTGAAAATAAGAGGTTACTATACAGTCAGGGCCCTGAAATATAGGCATTATAAAAACAGGAATCTATGCTGTAGGAGGAAGCCAAAACAAGAGGATTTTGCAGATGAAACCCAGAAGGAAGCTTTATTAAAACATAGGAAGTGTATTTTATATATGAAGAAGTGATATTTTTTAGCTTCTGAAATTGAACATGTTGAAATGTTTTAGTCTTATGCATTAATTATATGTTGTCCCAGAAATATTAATATAGATTATTCAAAGGGGATCGTCTTAGTTATAGCCATGTGTTAAAACCTTACCTTTTTAGAACTCTTTACAATACATAAAGGGCTTCTTCATACGCTATTCTGCTATTCCGTGTACTCTCAACAATTTCAAAGTAATGGTTCAGAGCAGCTATTAGCTCCATTTTACATGGGAGTGACTTGCCCAAAGTCCCCCGGGGTAATCAATGGAGCACCTGGGGATCATTGTCTCTGGACTTCCAATTCTGTGATCTTCCCATTTCTAGAATTATATTTAATCTTGGACTACATTTACAAAGCATCCTATTTTCTCTTGACTCACTGAGGAAGGTGTCATGAAGTATTTAACTGCTCTTCCAGGTTACAGAAAGTGTGCGATGAAGTGTGCTTTAAAATTAAGATTTCTTGTTCGAAGCATCCTAACGTGTCTTTTTTTTTTTTTCAGCTTTAAAAATGGGTTTTCCAGTGAATTCACATTGTTCAGGCATCGCGGCCGTGATGTGCTTTGTACGTAATTGACATATCCCTGCTCTACGATACAGAGGCTTGCTATTTGTGCATGTATGAGGTGTCCACAGAACGAGGTGCTATTTATGTCTGGTCGCTGTCTGCTTCATCAATCCCTTCCTGGCCATGCGCCCTCATGGCGACAGAGCCCCATACTATAAAAAGATGGTGTGGAGCGCTGCAAACAGGGTGCTCTGTCAGGACAGGGGCTTCCTTGCTAGTGAGCAGCTGCCGGCCCAGCAGTCCTGGGACTTGCATGAAGCTGCTCTGGGTCTGTTCACAGCAGGATGGGGCTGGCTCCATGCTCAGTGCCGCATCGTCAAAGCCTGTCTGCCCCAGAGTGCTGGCTTCCTTGTATGGAATACAGGGAGCCTTTCTTAAAGGAGACACTCTATGCTTGTCTCAAATAAAAATTAAGCTGTTCAGGGTGTAATCAATGCCTTCATAATATTCCCTACAGAAATGAGCACTTAGGGCATAGTATGTGAGCTTCTTGTTGTTGTTGTCATAGTGGAATGTGAAGATTCTCTTGTCGCAAATCCTTGGCTAAGTAGCTAGATTTCAAAAGGGAAACAAAAAGAGGGATGTGTTGTTAAATTATTTCAAGGCCTATTGTCTGAGTTTCGGAAAATAAAGACTTCATAAAGTGTTAGCTCGGAATGGAGCTGACAGTCGTGTGAAATGTCAGGCTAGAACGCGAAGGAGTCTAGGTGGTTGTTTGTAAAGGGAGGCCGGCTGAAAGAGCAGGCACCCAAGGCTTTGTACACAAACACCTGCTCTCATGCTCCGGAGCTCTCAACGCTCCTGCTCTGGCCTCTAATGGCAATGGCTGGCTTCGCAAGGGTTTTACATCGATGCTAAAATAAACACCAAGAAAGCCAACATAAAAATCGAAATAGGCTGTCCCCATTCGTAATAGTAAACTGTTAATAAAGGGTAAACTGTTTATGGAAAAGTGTACAAATCATAAGTGTACAGTTTATGAATCTTACAGAGTGAACCGTGTAACCAGCACTGTGAACAACACAAAATATTACTATTCCTCCATAGGCTCTTCCTGGAACCCCATTCCTGCCACTGACGACCCCAAGGTAGCCAATGTATAATCGTCTAACAGCATAGGTTAGATTTTCCAAATTTGGAACTTTTTACAAGTGGAGCCATACAAAACATATTGATGTGTATTTAACTTCTTTTACTCAGTGCTTCATTTGTGAGATTATGCATATTTTTGGGACTACTTATGGTTTGTTCATTTCGATTACTGAATATTATACCATCATATGAGTATATCCCAGTTTATTTAATCAATTTTTCTGTAGATGACTGTTGGTGTTATTTTCAGTTTGGGACTGTTATGAACATTCTTTTTTTTTTTTTTTAAGATTTTATTTATTTATTCGACAGAGATAGAGACAGCCAGCGAGAGAGGGAACACAAGCAGGGGGAGTGGGAGAGGAAGAAGCAGGCTCCCAGTGGAGGAGTCTGATGTGGGGCTCAATCCCACAACGCCGGGATCACGCCCTGAGCCGAAGGCAGACGCTTAACCGCTGTGCCACCCAGGCGCCCCTGTTATGAACATTCTATCACATGTCTTTCGCTGAACATATCTACTTACTTCCATGGGGCACATACCTTGGGGTCACTGAGTTGGTATGTTTGGCTTTCATAGATACTGATGAATTGCTTTCCGAAGTGTTGGGCAAATGTACCCCCTCATCAGCCATGTACAAGAATGACAATTGCTCCACAACTCAGCTGTATGGGATTTTGACGGCATTTTAATTTTAGCCTTTTGAGGAGATGCACAGCGTATCATATTGTAGGTTTAATTTTCACTATCTGGCTCACTATTGAAATAAAGGAAGTTTTCATATATGAGTTGGTCGTTCAAGTTTTTTTGTCGAAGTTACCTATTCCAATATTTTGCCGTTTTTCTGTTGACTCAGTTGTGTTTATCCTGTTGTTTGTAGGTATTGATTTTATAGTCTTGATTTGTTTTTTTCAAATGCATGTTTTGTTAATATTTCTTCCCACTTGAAAACCTGCTTTTTCTCCTTCATAATGCAGTCTAATCATTTATGGCTAGCACTTTTTACAAAATTCTATTTAAGAAATCTTTAAGATTATTCAAGAAAACCACCCTGTTTTCTTTTTTTTTTCTTTTTTTTAAAGATATTATTTATTTATTTGACAGAGAGAGACAGCCAGTGAGAGAGGGAACACAAGCAGGGGGAGTGGGAGAGGAAGAAGCAGGCTCCCAGTGGAGGAGCCTGATGTGGGGCTCGATCTCAGGACTCTGGGATCACGCCCTGAGCCAAAGGCAGACGCTCAACAACTGTGCCACCCAGGTGCCCCCACCCTGTTTTCTTCTAAAAGATTTCTTGTTCTAACCTTTTGCACACAGATCTACAATTCATCTGAAATTGATTTAGGATAAGTGGTTGGTAAAAAAAAAAATTTACAGAAGTTTCTCCATTGCATTGAATTGTCTGTCATATTTGTCATATATTGAAAAATCGCATATGTGTGGGTTTGTTTCTGTATTCTTTATTTGGTCCTAATGGACTATTTGTCATTTTACCAATACCATCCTGCCTTGATTGCTATAAATCTTTTATGGGTCTTTCTATGTGGTAGTATAAGTTTTCTAAATGCGCTCTTCTTTTTTATGATTGTCTAGACTACTTGGGATCTTTGCATTTTTGTACAAATTTTAAGTTCAGATTGCCAATGTCCACAAAACAACCTACTCAGGTATTAGTCAGATTGTTCTGATCAATATGACGAATTTAAAAGAACTGACATCTTTACAGTCCATGAGCATTTTGTGTACTTATTTATTTTTTCATTGCACACTCTATTTATTTAAATGGTAGTACCTCAAAAGATAATTCTTTAAATAAATGATTCTGTGCCAACTGCATAGCTACAGGGATAAAAATGAACTTTGATCTCTATGTATTAAAGCCTCACCTGATACATTAAAGCCAATCCTAGCTGCATTATAGCTCTGAGTGTCCAAGTAAAAATTTATGTTTCTACAAGATAATACTCATTACTAAATTTATGACCTTGAAATGGAAAAAGTTAAAACCAAAAATGGTTTCTAAATGGGACACAGATAACACTAAACAAAAGGAAAAGAATAGCATAATGGATCTTGTCAAATTTAAATTCTTTTGTTTATCAAAATACCACAGTATGTATGTAGAAGTTAGAAGAATATATTTTAGATACATGGTACCAACAAAAGTCTCATGTCTGAAATATATATAAAAAAGTCAATTAGAATCAATTCAAGTCAATTAGAAAGGTATTACTCAATTGAGAACTGGACAAAAACTTAATACATGTTTTGCAAAAGAGAATATTCAAATGAACAATAAATACGTGAAAAGGTGCTCATCTGGGAAAAGCAAAAGAAAACTTTTTCATAATAAATAGCATTACTCATTTATCAGAACGGTAAAAGTGAAAAGAATGTTAATATCAAGTAGCAGTAAAAACACGGGGCTACAGGAACTCCCTCAAACATGACTCATGGGACTTTATTTGGGTAAAGTCACATCTGAAAGCTGACATTACCTGGTCCAGTTGAATGTACACAATCCCCATAGCCCGACATTTCTATGGATAGATGTTTACCCAAGAGACACCCACACCCATACACACCACACATCATAGATGAGGAGAGCTCCATCAGTTACGTTTGTCAAGGAATAAAGACGACTCCCATATATCCCAATATTAGAAGAGCCAAAACATGTGCCATGTTCTTACAGTGGAATATCCTGGTGATGAAAATGAAGGAATGACTGTCACATGTAAGAACATAGGTGGATGTGACAAATATAATGTGGACAGAAAGAAATACAGTCCAAAAGAATAATACTTGCAGGACTTGATTCATCTTAAGTTCAAGAACAGGCAAAACTAATCTATGGTTATAGAAATCTGTATAGTCCTGTTATTTAAGGTAGAGGCAAGAGAGGAGCTTCTGCAGCGCTCCCGTTGTTTAATACCTCGATCTGTGCTGTGACTGCACGGCCCGCTCACTCGCTAGTCATCCACTGAACTATAGGTCTACGACTTCTGGGCTCTTCTGAATCAGTTTTATTTATTTACCATTAAAAAGGTAAACATGTATTAACATGTGTATCATGGAAATATATCTGTTTATGTGTTGCATGCACTGCTCCATTTTATGTATTGGGATGTGACAAGGAACAAAACAAAAGGGGCCGCTATCCTTCTAGAATATATTTTCATAGTCTTTTTTTTCTTAGCTTTATTGAGATAAAACTGACATTGTGTGAGTTTTAGGTGTACAAAATGCTCATTTGATACACTCACCTATTGCAGAATGATTATCACCGTGTTAGCACACCCACCATGTTATAAAATTATCTTTTTTTTTTTTCAGTGAGAACACTTAAGATCTACTCTCAGCATCTTTCAAGGATATAGTACAGTGTTACTAACTATAATCATACATTAGATCCTTAGGAACTACTCATATTATAAGTGGAAGTTTCCATGCTTACAGTCTTATGTGAATGCATAAGTATCTAGTAAAAATGGAAAAGCTTTAGCCATTTCAGTATAATGACAGGAAGAGAAAGAGATGGGATTAGAGAGGGAAATAAAAGAGAACTTCAATCGCAGATCAAGTATCTCACATAGCAAAATATTAGTTTTGTTGATTCGTAAATTTGTTCATTTATGCTGAAGGGTTCACACCTACCTGTGACTGTGTTCTCTTACATTTCCTACCAGTATGAAAAATTTTTACATAAAAAATTTAAGAAACCTTTTTTTTAGACCCTGGCAGCACACACACACACACACACAGAGACACAATATCTTCAGGAGCTCACAAAAAGTTGCAGTAAGATGAACTGGGATAAGGGCTTTGATCTGACAGAGATTCATAAGACCAGGGAATGGGAACCACGATTATAAAGCTCCTTGAAGGCAACACTGGGGAATGTGAACATTATCTAAGAGCAATTGAAGAAGTGTAGGCAGCAACAGCTTTATTTCTAGAAATACCTCAATTGACTATATCATGATAATGAACTGGACAAGAACAGCATTGAACAATGGAAATAAAAATAAAGTTTGCACCAGAAATCTAGAAGGGAAATGATACATTTCAGAGCTACAGTAGTGATAGTGGGAATGAAGAGGTTTGGAAGTTTATGAGAAAAAGAAAACACATCAGAGTATGCTTTATGTTATGATGGCCTGAACGTGAGCTTTTGAGGTAGCTAGTAGAGTCGAGAAAGAGGTCCAGATTTAGGGAGTTAGCAATTGCAATAGAGAAGGGGTCCTGACACAGTCACTGAAAGGGTTCTGTCTCAACTCTGGTTGTAATTGTTGAGGTTCCAAGCCTAGATAGAATAAAACAGAATTCTTGACCCCCCAAAACAAAACAAAACAAAACAACCCCAAACAACTTCTCTAATGAGATTCAATGTATATCATTAACAAATTGTGTTATTTCCAATTCACGGAATACTAAATAATTTATGAGGATAAAAACTGCCCTGAAACAATGTCTGTGGCCCTTGGTTTATATACTTGTAAAAGGGTAGTGATATCTGAGAAATGTGGAAAAGAGAATGGCCCCATTTAATTAAATAATTATAGTTTTCAATCCATTTGCAATGTCAATTTCCCTGGTCATTTTCATGCAATACATTTTTCTAAGCTCTCAATTTCTATATTATTTTAAAACATTAAAACAATTGTGTTCGGGGGCACCTGGATGGCTCAGTCAGTTAAGCGTCTTAATTCAGCTCAGGTCATGATCTCGTGGTCTTGGGATGGGGTTCCACACTCAGCGGGGAGTCTGCTTCTCCCTCTCTCTCCCTCTGTCCCTCTCCCTGCTCGTGCTCTTATTCTCTCTCTCTCTCAAATAATAAATAAAATCTTTCAAAAAATAAAAAAAATAATAAAAAATTGTGTTGGTCCCACCCACAATGGATTAGTCCTCCCTCCCTCACACATACCCAGTAAAAGAAAAAGAAAGCCTTCCTTACATAAAGTTTATTAGGATATTTTGTTATACAATCTTAACAATTCTCAGCATCAAACTCGAAATTATTTAAGGGACTGGACTTTTTTGGATTTTTGTAACTTCAGTGACTGCTACAGTAACGGCTTTATTCACATTTTTTGAATAAATGAAGGGCTTGTACCACAACCTTTTCTCCCACATGCAGATATTTCATTTGATCTCATTCTAGACAAGGTAACTATTCAAATAAACAATATTTTAAAAAAGGAGACATTAATGTGCAATAAGACATGCATCTTATTAAGTAAAAAGTGTTTATTGAATATAAAAATCATTTATAAAATCAATTAAGATTTGGCTAAAACAGTTTGAAATTATTCTTTTGGATCAATAATACACTTTCAATGGTCTGTTAAATAATTCACAAATCTTATTTCCTTTAAACACAGAGTATTTCCCCAAATGACTACCAGTTGTAAATTAGACACTTACCCAGGCAATCTATCTTTGGGCACTGAATAAAATGTGACCTATCCAAACACAGTAACACAACTGCTAAGCTCAGTAATGAATGACGTAATTCTGTAGAACTATTTAAAATATTACCTATTTATTTTATGCTCAGAGTCCACATAAGCAAGTACGCAAAACAAAGACATCATTTCAATGAGGGAGAATGTTGAAAAATTATAGAATTACCTTTATGGAAGAGTATATAAAGCTTTATGCTATATGTTGGCAATAACTGAACATTACTTAAATATTTGTATTTCATATAAATATTTGCGTTATTTTCTTTGTGATATCTGAGGAATAAGCTTTACTTTATTTATATACTTAGAAGTACATCGTGAAAAAGATTGTTAGCTGCTATTCCCCCATCTGTGTATCGAGTTCCCAAAGATAAAGATTGGTTTAAGCCAATAAGGCAGTTCCATTATTCCTTGATGAATACTTATTTTTTAACTAAAAAAACCTTACACAAGTAAATCGATGATTGAGAAGTTATTCATATCTGTATCTTTTAAGTTTTCACTCGTTTTTAATGAACAAATTCATTTCTTTTGAGTAACTGATTTTAACCTATAACTCTTCCTAGCAAAAGCAACAGTGTATATTGAAAACCTTTTTTTCTTTCATTTTTCCAATGAATTTATATTCAGTTCTCTAAAATGATCAACTGAAGCATCCAGATGGATGGTAGGAATTTATTTTATTATTTTGTGTGACTCACACTTAAAATTGCTCATTACCATTTTGCCCTTTTGTATAGAACAATACGGAGGGACATATGAGCACCATTTTGACCAAGTAGTTGAATGACTAACCAAGGATTCACTTGTTAATGTAATCAAAATAATTTTTATAAGTTACATATTCAGTAACATCCTTGGCCATCTTTTAAAATAATAATTCAACTCTTAGATTTCAACAGTTTATGTGAAGAGGTAATTATCTCTAGTAACTACTGTTGGTTAACTATACAGCATATAATTCTTTCTACCTAACAGAAATGTAATTTTGTTTGGGACTTCTGTGTGCTACCCACAGCCCTACAGTTCTCAAGGTAGTAAACATAAGTGTAATAGCTATGTTATGGAGCTCCTATATATGCCAGATCACTTTTATGTACTTCATGTAGTTAATCCTCATAAATTCTATGAGATACTATCATTATCACCAATTACCAAGAGGATGAAGTAATCCTCCAAGCTTTCACGGGTAACAATGACAAAGCTGGGATTCTAACCCAGTCAAAGCCAGGGTCAATGTGTCTGATGCCAACTCTAGCTGCAAAGATGTGCTCTAATTTTTAAAGTCATTTATAGTAAGAATTTCCCAAAAACTAGAACAGGAACCCAGTTTTAAGCCATTAGGGATATATTTTTCCACTGCAAACCCTTAGCGATACAGAGGCTGGTCCTGACTTTGACTAGCCCAACCAGTAGGATTGGGAAAAAAAATCCAAAAGAAATGACATTTATTCCAGGACCAGATTTCTTTCTCTCTCCCACTGGACATGAAAAGACAGTATGTTGTCAAAGGATCTTATCAATTATATTACAAGCAAAAGGCAAGCCAGGCTCAATGCAAATCGTAAGCAGAGAGAACCATAGCAGCAGTTTAGAGAAGTGCCATATTTATTGAGGATACTTTGTGTGATAAGCAAACTTTAAGTGTATATTCTGCCAAACATTGTACAATGCAGTCAGCACACATAATGAAATAAAACAGTCAATAGAAAAGTTGTAAAATGGGACTGAAAAATGAAGTTGCAAAACAATATGTTCAGGATGATTCCGTATGGGCTTACTATACATGGATGTGGGCTCATAATCCTATGTACACACATAGAGGTTCATTTAAACACATGTATACCTGGCTAGTCCACGTCTGTTCACAGGGCACTGTGGTGCTCATGCTGTTTCTCTTTTATTTAATAATCTAACTTGTGGGGCACCTGAGTGGCTCAGTCCGTTAAGCAGCTGCCTTCAGCTCAGCTCATGATACCGGGGTCCTGGGTCGAGCCCCGCATCGGGTGACCTGATCAGTGGGGAGCCTGCTTCTCCCTCTCCCTCTCCTTCTGTCTCCTGGCTTGTGCTCTCACTCTCTCTTTCTGTCAAATAAATAAATAAATAAAATCTTTAATAATCTAACATGTATATAATTTGTATTAATAATATACCATTATATTATTAATATATGATATTAATGTATTTTAGTATATTGATATAATACATTATTAAACACTCAGGGAGGCAGATTTTTAAGGGCTACTTAATATTCTAATATATGAATAAGGATTTATTTAATTTTGCTCTAACTCTCACTAATATATAAATGATGTTTAAGTTAATAAATAAATACAGCTTTTTAAAATTTTAAGCACCTACAATTACTCCTTAGGATGAATAATTACATACATTTTAAGAATTTTGATTTCAATTACCTTTGTAAAGTGCATGAGAAAGTGTTTGCCTTCATTACCTGTCACTTGACATTTTTCTTTCTCATTGAAATAGAATGTATACACAGTGAAGTGCACATATCTTAAGTACGTGATTCAAGAAATTTGGATAAGAATATATAGACTCCCTGTAAACACCTTCTCAATGAAGTTATAGAAATTTCTATCATCCCATAATGTGTCCTTATACCTTCTTCCAGTCAACCACCACCCACAATTGGTCCCCGCTGTTTTGATTTCTATTGAAATAGAATAGTTTTTCTGTTCTACTTAGATATATGAAATCCTATGACATGTTCTTTGTGTCTGACTTCTTTCACTCAACATAATGTTTTTTGAGATTCATCCATGTTGTTTGTGTATCACTGAGTAGTTTTTCTTTATTGATAAGTAGAATTTTATTATATGAAAATACTTCAAGTAATCTTTTTATTCTCCCTTTCATGTACAGTCATTTTTTTCTTAAGTTGGGGGCTATTATAAAAAATGTTGCTAGAAATATTTTTATATGAGTCTTTTGTGGAAATATTTTCATATCCCTTAAGTAAACATCTAGATGTAGAATCACTGGGTAATATGATATGTAAATGTTCAACTTTAAAACAAATTGCCAAATCGCTTGCAAAAGTGGTTCTAACCAGCCATTTATGATGGTTCTAGGTGTCTGTTCACAATAACAATACAAACTTAGATATGCCCTGCTAAAACGATTTTAATCTTTAAAGATGGAGAAATTATATAAATTTTCAAGCCCTGGACATCTTTAGATTTATTTGACTAGATCACAGAAAGAGTGCATACACAGCATAGACATTTTGACAATGTTTATTCTTCCAATCCATGAACATGGAATGTTTTTCCATCTTTTTGTGTCTTCTTCAATTTCTTTCATAAGTGTTCTGTAGTTTCTAGAGCAGAGATCCTTTACTTCTTTGGTTAGGTTTATTCCAAGGTATCATATGGTTTTGGGTGCTATTGTAAATGGAATTGATTCCCTAATTTCTCTTTCTCCAGTTACATTGTTAGTGTATAGAAAAGCAACTGATTTCTGTGCATTGATTTTGTATCCTGCCACATTACTGAATTGCTGTATGGGTTCTAGTAATTTGGGGGTGGAGTCTTTTGGGTTTTCCACATAAAGTATTATGTCATCTGCAAAGAAAGAGAGTTTGACTTCTTCTTTGCCAATTTGAATAACTTTTGTTTCTTTTTGTTTTCTGATTGCTGATGCTAGGACTTCTAGTACAGTGTTAAACAATAGTGGTGAGAGTGGGCATCCTTGTCGTGTTCTTGATCTTAGGGAAAAGCTCTCAGCTTACACCATCCTGAACAAAATACCAATGGCATTTTTCAAAGAGCTGGAACAAACAATCCTAAAATTTGTATGGAACCAGAAAAGACAACAAAACAAAGAAACAACCCTTTGGTCCATATATACAATGGAATATTACTCAGCCATCAGAAAGGATGAATACCCACCATTTGCATTAACATGGATGGAACTGGAGGGAATTATGCTAAGTGAAATAAGTCAAGCAGAGAAAGACAATTATCATACGGTCTCACTTATATGTGGAACATAAGGAATAGCATGGAGGACCTCAGGAGAAGGAAGAGAAAAAAGAAGGGGGGTGGAATCAGAGGAGGAGAAAACCATGACAGACTATGGACTCCGGGAAACAAACTGAGGGTTTCAGAGGGGAGGAAGGAGGATGGGTTAGCCTGGTGACATGGATTATGGAGGGCACGTGTTGTAAGGAGCGCTGGGTATTATACCTAAACAATGAAGCATAGAACACTACATCAAAAACTAATGAAGTAGTGTATGGTGACTAACATAACATAATAAAAAAATAAATAAATAAAAAGGTGAGAAGATTAAAAAAAAAAAAAAGATCACACACACTTCAGTGAGAATGCACCCTAACCTAATTGTTAAGGTGAAGGTGAATATTAGAAGATATTCAAAAAGCATTCAGAAGATTCTACATGTCTTCTCATAGCTTCGAACTTGCCATTTGTTTTTGCTTTCAGAGTTCTTCTTTGCATGGCCATATTTGTTATATTTTTATTCTTAGGCAGTACGTTCTGCTGATTTATTTAAATTTACTTTAAAAGCTTATAAACCTTAGTGTTTTGTGTACCAGGTAAAAAATAAATTGAAAACAGTATGGGTAAAATGAAACAAGCGCATGTTGGATTTTTGTACTGGTAATAAACTTATGAAAACTTTAATTATTATTACTTTAAATTCTTTATTTACTTTTTAATTATTACTTTTTAAAAACCCTTAGATTATGGAATTTGGTGAAACTCTCCGATCATTATGCTAAATTAGGAACTTATTCCAAAATGTATTAACTACATGTAAATGAACATTACAATATAAAAATGTATGGGAGAACAAATGATCTTTAATCACTGGAAGCAATATGAAGGGTTGCATTTGAAGGGCTGGTTTGGTTTATACCAAGTATTCGTTATCCACATGGAGGCGGTTACACTTTATTCTTGTGAGAGATTCTCTTATTTCAGGAGTCCAATAATTGGATTCTGAACTTATGGCTAAAAATTCATGATAAGACTTTTCCAGACAGCTCTGTAATATTGATTTTTTTACTTATCTTTTCTGTGACCTGTAATCAGGTGATGTAGACATTTTTTCTTTCAGATTTCTTAGTTTTGACAAATGCATAAAGAAACAATAGAATCTTTTAAAGGTTACAGAGATTTTAATGAAAATATAGTGAGGTAATACAAGCAAAGCATTTTACTTAAATTAATGATGATCAATATAGATCATTAAGAAATGATTTTGTAATGAGGAGGAACAAAGTCTTTTGACTCTCACCTTTGACTATTACTATGGAGAGCTTAGTTCCGAGAAATTTTGCATTATTATAACAACTGCCTGGAAATTCTTCATTTATAATTATGTACCTGGCATAAAACATCAGTGTGTTAGACTTCCTGGAAACAAAATATTTTTAAAAATTATTGTGCATGAAATGCATAGCCTTTCTAGATTTTAATGGGTATATTATACAACACTGTTTTTCTCCTTTGCAACATAATATGCAAATTAGAGCAAATATATTTAATTGTTTTTGTTTGCTTTTTTAGTAGATATGGAGTTTAGGCAAGGTTCCTAAATTATAGCAGAAATAGAATAAGGATCCCAGGTATTTTTTTTTTCTAAGATTTTATTTATTTGACAGAGAGAGACACAGCAAGAGAGGGAACACAAGCAGGGGGAGAGGCAGAGGGAGAAGCAGGCTTCCCGCCGAGCAGGGAGCCTGATGTGGGGCTCGATCTCAGGACCCTGGGATCATGACCTGAACAGAAGGCAGATGTTTAAGGACTGAGTCATCAAGGCGCCCCCCCGCCCCGGTATTTTAATTCTAAACTCTTTCTCTTTTTACAACCTATTGTCATATAGTTAGAAAAAGTGAGTGTGGTAGAGGAAGGTGTGACTATGAAAGACTTTGTTAAAATTTGGAGCTTAAATTTGTATGAGGATTTCCTTTTCCTAAGACATTTATTTAAGAATTAATTGACATGGACTTTTCAGGACCTATCACTTAAAGTAATTTGTATATGGTGGAAAGAGGTCCTACATAGTTCTAATAAAGACAAAACTTGGAAGCCATCCTTGTTTTATTCCCTGTCTGCATTCCCCATGTTTCCAATTATAATAAAATGTAACTTCTTAATCCCTTCATTCATTCAACAAATATTTATTGAATACCTATCATGTGCCTCACCTTATACTACATGCTTTGTATACAAATTCCCAGCTCCATGGATAGAGATGGGGCAACAAGTTATAAACAATATAATTAAGTGAAGTATATGGGGTAATATCTAAAACCAACAATAGAGTAGGGAGGAGAATAAAGGAAACTGGAAAGGCTATAATTTTATATAAGGCACTTAGGATATGCTTTTCTGAGAGAGTCATTCTTGAGGAAAGACCTGAAAGTGACAAGTGAGTGAGACTTACAGATATTTGGTGGAAGAGCACTGAAGGGAGGGGAACAGAGATTGCAAAGTCCCTGAGGCAGAGGTGGTGTCTTAAGCATTAGAGAAAGAGCAAGACAGTCAGTGTGGCTACTGTGAAGTAAACTAGGGTGAGAATCAGAGAGTTCATGAGTGCCATCGTGTTTGGGGCCACTGAGAAGACTCTGACTTCCACCTTGAGTGAGATTGGAAGCCATTGGAGGGTTTGGGATGGGGGACTGACATAATCTGATTTTTAACAGAGTCACTCTGGATAGCCTGAAGGAGGGCAGAGACAGAAGCAGAAACACCAGTAATGAGATTATTGCAATAATTTGAACTGAGATAATAATCTGAACTAACTTGGATGAAATTGGCAGCAGGGTTGCTGGTGAGAAGTAGTCTAATTCTGAATATATTTTGAAAGGAAACCTGACAGAATTTGCCCAAGTATTGGATTTGAGGTGTGAAAAAAGGAAAGAACGGCCAACAATATTCATGGGTTTGATTTCAGAAACTAGAAGGATAGAGTTGCCGTTAACTGGTATGGGGAAGACTTTCCGTGGCTACTGCCAGAATCTTAATTCAAGTCCTCATGACTTCTCAGTAGGAGATTCCAACAATCTCCTCATGGATCTCTCTGTTCCACTGACATCTCCCAACCTACTCTCCACCCTACCACCAGATTTTTCCCTTTCTGAAGCATAGTCTGATCTTATCCTGTCTGCTTAAAATCTTTCGATACCTCTTGAGTGACTGCAGAAGGAGGCACAAACTCTTTTTTGGCTCTGGGCCCTTAAATTTATTGTTTCATCTGCTGGAAACTTCCTTCTGTACTTTACTCAATTAAACTCATTTCCCATTTTTCTTTTATGTAACTCTTATTTTCTTTCAAGATTTAAATATGGTCTTTTTTCTTCCAGCAAAATTTCCCTCAGTCTCTAAAATACATCAGACATAAACTATATTAGCATGTATTGCAATTTACCTTGTATTTTAATTAAAAGGCTTATTGCAATGTACAGTGACATACAATAATATTTGAACACATAAGATTCTCCCTGCTTGCAAAGAAAACCACTAGTTCATCTTTTATAAAAATGTATCCAACCAAGAGTATGCAACCCTCAGTCTTAGAATTTCATTTGGCATGTTTTAAAATTTTATATAAATGACATGATAAAGTAAGAAGTTATATTAGTTAACTAGAGCTACCTCACGCATCATCCCTTAGTGACTTAAAGCAACCATAATCCTCTGTTATCTCTCACAGCCTGTATGGGCTATGAATTCACGGATGACTCAGTGCGGGGACTTCTAGCTTAGGGTTTCTTCAGAGTTTGCAGCTATTTAAAGCCTTCACTAAGGCTGGAGGGTCCAATTTATATGTCTGGCAAATGGTTTCTTCTCCATTAAACCACACCGTGGGCTGCTTGCATGCCGTTTTGACACTGAGGACAGCTTTCTCCAGAGTGAGTGATGTGAGAGTAACCAACATGAAAGCCTCTTTGCCTTTATCATATAGCCTTGAACTGAAATAAATATGCATTACTGTATTCATGCAGGTCTATCAATACGCTTATTAATGTACACGTGTATTTGATTACTCACAGTGGGCAGCCAGCCAGGATTCTATGTAGGAGGAGACGATTTAAATTTGTGAATTCCAATAGGCAAGGATCATTGCAGGCCATTTTGGAGGAAGAACATTATAGACTGCGCTCTGGGCACCAATGATTTATATTCTTTTCACATTCAAAATGTGCTCATCCTCTTCCAAAACTCCCCAAAGTCTCATCTTACTACAGCAGCAGCTCAAAGTTTAGGATCTCATCATCTAAATTAGATCCAGGTGTGGAAGTGTGTTCCTTGGAGCACAGTTTCTCCTTGAGAGGGAAAGACCTGTCAATCAAGGAGATAAGTTATCTGCCTCCCCCTGTGTCATGCACCCAACATACAATGGTGGGACAATAATAGGATAGTCACTATGGATACTCTCACTCAAAAAAAGAGAAAGGCAAGAGGCACAGAGGAGTTGCTCTTCTGTAGTGATCATGAAATGTGCTGAGCAATCAATCGGTCGGCAGTTCCTTGATTAGGACTCGATCCTCCTACCTTCTACTAATACTTTTCCTGTAGCTCGTGGCTCCACTCTCTAGGTTCTACCTTTTAATGCTTAAGTTATTCTTTTTTCATAAAAGACAGCTTATTTACAGATGAATAGGTATCGGAGTCCATTTGGGCTGCTGTAACAGAATACCAGGGACTAGATGGATAGCTTATCAACAACAGAAATTTATTTCTCACAGTTCTGGAGTCTAAGAAGTCCAAGATCGAGGCACTGGCAGATTCCCTATCTGGTGAAGGTCCACTTCCTGCTTCACAGATGTTCATCTTCTTGCTGTGTCCTCACACGGCAAAAGGGCCAAGAGAGCTCTCTGAGGCCTTTTCGATGAGCATGTGGGCTCCACCCTCATGACCTAAACACCTCCCCTACTTCCAAATACCACCCTACTGGGGGTTAGGTTTCAATATATGAATTTTGGGGAGATGCAAACATTCAGTCTATAGCCGTAGATTTCTTAGTCCACTTGCTGGCTGTAGAAGTTTGGGAATCCTAGACCTATTTTCATTTGGAATGTTTCTGCTTTTTGTAGTCCAAGCCAATGCAATTCTTTTTAAAACTTTGTAGGTCTCCCATGAGTATTTTTGAGTTTGCTCATTTGGGCAAAAGACAACATTCCCAAATCCTTCTGTAAAAAGAACTTCTCCATCTTAGGTTTCTGCTGCAGCTTGTGAGGGTAACACCCCCAGCATTCTTACCTCTATGGTTCAAGAGAGGAGCTCTAGGTGGGCATACACTAAAAATCCTTAGAGGGCTGAGCCACTCCCCAAATGACTTAAATATTTACTGAGGTTTGCTCTTCTTAGAAACTCTGGTGAAATGTATTTACGTAAAATATATTACTTAAGCAAGTTAATATTCCAGCACCAAAGCATAAGTGATTCATAAACAGAAGTTACCTAAGAGGAGTACTCAAATGACTGGAAAATTTAACTCTTTAAA
This sequence comes from Ursus americanus, assembly GCF_024610735.1. Taxonomy (NCBI): domain Eukaryota; kingdom Metazoa; phylum Chordata; class Mammalia; order Carnivora; family Ursidae; genus Ursus; species Ursus americanus. The sequence goes on along the minus strand of NC_142141.1, from coordinate 50,923,713 downwards.
GCAGAAGAAAAAGGAGATTCTTAGCTCAAGCGTGTGTGTGTGTGTGTGTGTGTGAGCACATGTGTGCATTGCATGTGCGTGTACATGTGGGAGGATAATGGTGGAAAGAAATGGTGAGTTGACATTAGAAAACTCAGAAATATTACTTACCAAGATAAAAAATTATTTATTTGTATTTTCTCTATAAAGATTATGAATAATCTCAACTTGCATAAGTTATAGGACAATTAAAATATAGGGATCCAGGTACAATAATTTATAGCTAAACTCATAAATTGTCATAGGTTAAAAAAATGAAGGACCAATTATTCTTCTATTTTTTTTTTACCAAAACCTCTCTGAATTTGATATTTGTCTGCACTTCAAGTAACAATAATTAAAATTATCCATAGAGGTTTTATTTATATGTCTGGTTTTGAGGCAAATATGGACAGCGGTAAAGAATTATTTTAATGAAGAGTATTTCAATATATTACAAATAATTTCCTCCCCTTTAATTACTACGAAAATCTCAAAAATTGCAAATGAATGAATAAACTAGCGAAATGAAATAAGCATGAAAACTGGCTTAATAACCTTAGCTATCAAACTAATTGTGAATAACTAGAAACACTTCATTCAGAATTGTTTTATAGAGTGATTAAATGTGATTTGCATAATTTTCTTTTGAAGTAAAAATAGACCGAAAATATTCTATAAAATGGAAGCAAGAAAGCACATCTGAACCAAATATTTCATAGCTCTGTGTGGGAGAGTTAAATTTTCATTTTATCCAATTTTATGGAAAACATATCTGAAAAGATTTATTCCATTTGTTTATTCAGCTAGTCATTAAATCATCCATTCATTTAAAAATATTTTGAACTAGCTCTCTGCCAGGTTTCAGCATGCAAATTCTCACATAATTGCCAAAATTCAAATTGGCCCTGTTGAAAGAGGTAATAAACAAACATTCTACATGTAACTAAAATTCTGAAAGCGATCATTTGCAGGAAATGAAGGAGTTGGAATTTCAAAGCCTTTAGTAGACCAGTAGACTTCCACAAATGTTAGTTCTTTGTTTGTTTGTAAAATTGCAAGCCCTGAAGAGAAACCAAACAGCACAAAGGGATAGAAAATACCTCTCCAAATCTTTTCAAGTTTTTGACTCCCTCTCAACCAGGGAGAATGAACGAGGAAATCTATTTCTGTATGTCAATTTTATTACAAAAATTGCTTCTCTTCTGTACTCACTAACTAAAGTAGAACAAATATTCTGAGAGTATGAGGTACGGTAGATGACAATGTTTACATATCCAGGGCAACAAGGTCGATTCTTGCTCTGTGTTTACGTAGGACTCTGTTTTCCTGGCCATATTACCCATTTTTACTAATCTAGCTCTAAATAGAAGTGACTGAACTTTAGTGCTCAGGAAAGCTTACTGCTCTTTTCAAAGTTTTGAAGAAATCATAACATAGCCAGAGAAAATGAAAAGCAGCCAGGAAGAAATCTAATAGTTGATGAATTTGACTAGTCTGTTACTATCTCTCTTGCTTTTGCATCCCCAATTTGGCCTTTTCGGCTTCAGGAGAGGTACTAGTGAAAGAACACAGGGTTGGAATCAGTCATCATATGTACTGGTATTGTTTTTGTTTGCTTAGTAATGGCTAAAATAATTATAATTTTTAAATTGCTTAATATTGCTAGTCATTGATCTAAGGGTTTACAAACTCTTTAACCTGTAAAACAATCCCATGCGGTAGGTGATTGAATTCTCATTTTGCAGGTGAGAAAATTGAATCTTAGATGAATTAAGTATCTTTCCCAGGTTTGTATGGGCAATACATAGCAGAGTTGGATTTGGAAGTGAGACTGAACCCAAAACAAGTAGGCTACACTTAAAGACAGTTTCAGATTTTTATGAAACAAAAGCTGGAAGGACTCTGAGAGCCACCTACTGAAATAAGTTTTTACAAAATTAAAAACATTGAATTAGATATATCACAATGCATTATGATCTCTGGCCATGTACTTTTAGCTCATGATTCTGGGTAAGTTGGCACAGTGGGCGGTAGGCATATTACTGGAAGTCATGCTTCCTTTGGCATGGCCAGCAATTACTTAGGCATACATATAAGTAATTGCAAACCACTTCCATATTCCACTATCCCTTCAATATATTATATACATTACATTATACATTACATATTACATTATATATTGTTATATTTTCCACATATACCTTGATGTGCCCCAGACAATCCTTGTTCTCACATACAGCTCTAGTATGTTTATTAATTCTGCCCACTTTAACGATTAAATATCTCCAAATATGAATAATAAACCAAATGATTACCCCAACTAAAAACTGAATCAACCCTAAGTCAAATCTTACCTGAGAAGAAAATTTCTTCCAACTATAACAAATAAATAATACAATAATTAATTACTTGTGTTGACTTGTAGATTTATTGTCTTAAAAATATGTTTGATTTCCACAAAAAGTTTGAAAAGCAATGACAAGTTAATAATTTCTGGCTTTAACAAAAGAAGAACACCAATAAATAGTGATATCCAAAAATATAAAGGCAAAGTAAAACACAGGCATCAATAAAAAAGAAAAGGAGAAAGGATACATTTCCAGTCATCAGGCCATACACTCTGAAAGTAGCAGTCAAGGGAAAAGAACCAGAAAATTCACATATGATATGGCACAATTCCTCATCCTGCCTCCAGTTTTCAGAGGTGATAGTAGATAAAGTCACTGAATAAACAAAATTCATTCTACTGTTTCGCAAATCTTCGAATTCGAACAGACACAAGCCAAAGGGTGAAAGAAGAGGTTGAGGGAATAGCCTAGCAAAATATTGTAGTGTATAAATTTATAATCAGCATCACAGATCTTCTAAGAGAAGAAAAAACTGGTAGGGGTCATAACTTTCCAGTACTTCCTACTGATTTGTGGGAACAATTTGAGTCCAAATATATGCCAACATGGGAGAAACAGAGAACCCTGACTACAAGCAATAACACATTAAACAACATTTCAGAAGTAAGCGTGAATGCAGTGCTCCATAAAGGCTGCCAGCTACCCAACTCAGCCATCCACCCTTCCTCCTCCCTGAACGATGTGTACTTCATACTCAGACTGAGAAGAACATCTCTTGAAACCAATCTGCCTTTAACTCAAAAGGGTATGGTTACTCATCGTGTAAGAAATATGTTGAAAATCTTTCATGTGTGTGGCATCTGAGAATGATGTTCATGTGAATGATGCTTGAAATAGCAATAAATAGCACGGCGACTGTGCCACCGAATCACAATTGCAGAAAAGCAAAAAAAAAAAAAAAAAAAAAGGAAAAAAGAAAGAAATAACACAGAGATAGAGAAGAAAGGAGGAAAAATTTAAAGATCAACTTAAATTTTATTAAAACAAAAGCATGGTTTTCAAAGCATTCATATACAGCAGTCCAAATCCTGATTCTCATGAGAAAGAACTTCAGACACCCTTAGGGTATTTTTTTTCCTTGATGTTTAATTCCATCATTCAAAATACTACGTAGAGAGTACAATACACAGATTTATGAGTTGTGGACATTATTGACTTCTTCTGACAGTAGACAGGTGTTTCAAAACAATGAAACTACTGCTCCCTTCCTTCCTCCCAATAAATATATAGCCCATTTAGTGTTAAAATATTGCTCAATAATTTAATACTATGATTAGGTAAAAGTAGTATGATTGTGTACTTTCGTTCCTTTAGAACTTTTTGTTAGGAAACTTTTCAATTTCTTTGAATCATTGGGTAAGTCTCTCTATGCTTCTATCACCCCTGTAATCTGATTCTCAATAAAATTTTTCCAATAACTTGTCTGACAATGTATCTGATCCTTTTTATTGCCTGGCGATAATCTCCCCACATATCCTTTATCTCCATACTTTGATTCTATGTTGGTTCTGTCTGCTTCCAAGATCTGTTGTTAAGGATGCCATACTGGAGATACCCTTCATTTCTTCTCATGTTAGAGCCCCGATTTCTCAGATTCCAATTATTACTTACTTCTTTGTTTTAAGGAAGCGACTTCTATAGGTTGTGTAAGAAATGGTATTTAGCTTTAATTCTCTTATAGGTGGGTCAAAATAATTAAGACACAAATGTTGTTAAAAATACACATATATCCTCTGAAGGTTTTATGAAGTGAAGGAGAAAATCAAAGAAAGGATTTGGTTAGCTAATTCCCGGGAAAACAGACGTAAAAAAATGTTACTTTTTATTGTTTATGACAATTAGTTACATAGAAGATTTAGAGTAATATAATATGCAATACACTATAAATTATATAAATTGTGTAATTATTTGGTGTACTATATAACTAGTGTGAGGTGTTTAGAATTAAATTTAGCTTTGGGGCCCTGGGCAGCTCAGTCGGTTGTGTCCAGCTCTTGGTTTCACTTCAGGTCATGATCTTGGGGTCCTGGGATTGAGCCCCATGTGGGGCTCTGTGCTCAGTGGGGAGTCTGCTTGAGAATTCTCTCTCCCTCTCCCTTTGCCCCTCCCCTGCTCTCTCTAAATGAAATAAATAAATCTTAAAAAAAAAAAAGAATTAAATTTAGCTTTGAGGAAACCCCCCAAAAATAATGATCTTAAAAAATGAAAGATTATCTCTCATTCAGTAAACCCATCCTAGAATTATGTCAAATAGATAATATAAGCACAGAAAATTAAATTAATACAGTACATTTGATCACATTATTTTATTGTTACACCTTTATTATAGTCAAATCCCAAGATATCTTGTAAGTTTGAGGCATTGGTGGTTATTTATGTAAAAATTACAAAAGAAATTTGTGTGTGATATAGATAGGGAAAATGAATACACATTTTGATGTTTGAAATCAGGATTCTTATTGCAGACGAAGGATGTGTAAGCAGGGAGTGGGTGAAGTTGAAGAACTCTGTGGCGTTGGCTTTTAGTTAGAGATATCAATGTGAACAATAAGTTTTATCACCATATATTCTTCACCTCTGATTATTGAAAGAGCCTGTAAACAATAACCACAGTAGCAAACACATAAGCATATATAGGGCAGATTGCGATTCCTCAAAACCTGGTCCCGCTGGCAGAAACCAGTCACCTTAAGGAAATATCTGATTTCAAATATAGAATATATAAATAAGGAGATGAACTTAGGATAGCTTGTCATACCAGACAACAAGAGACATTCAAAGAATAATGGACACATGTTAAAAACAACAACATAGATTTGGTTTAAATGGGTTTCTACACTGAGCATCTAACTTGAGCATCAAGAATAATGATGGTATTGAATTATAACACATCACATAGCAAAGAACCCATATGTACTCTGTGCTACTCAAAAAGGGAAGCTGGTGAGAAGAGAGGGCTAGCTATGTATGTAGAAAGAATGATAGGTTTCGAAAAATTACCATCTTGCGAACATTTTTGTATTGATTGATTCAGGCAAAGCTCATCAATGGATGATAAAACCATTGGATGAGAAGTTGATAGATTCAAAAGGCCTGAAAATATCTGCTCACAGATCGTGTAATAATTAAAAAGTGAAAAGGAACCTCTGCAAAAGAGCAATGTGGCTGGTATCATCCTAAACAAGTCATCAAAGTTGCCATCATGATATATGACCTGCTGACATGTTTGTCTCCTAGAGTGAGGCAACGCGGAGTATGATGTCAAGTATTGTCACCTGTGTAATCACATGCCAACAATGGTTAACCTGACCCAATTTATGTGGAAAGATTCCAGAATGCGTGATATTCTACAAGAAAAATGCTCAGCACTTCAAAACACTGAAGTCATGTAAAATGCAAACAAGATGAAGGAATCTAAATCAAAGGAGAGTAAGCATAAATACTAAATGTAATTTGTAACTTTCATTTGGGTCTTAGAATGGGGAAAATCTAACCAGGAGAAAATTGGGGATAAATAAAGAAATTTAATTGTAGTTATTTTTAAAGTAATATTAACTAAAATATTCGACAATATTTATTGAACAATGCTGTCTTTTCATATAATGATATAATGACAGTTAGTTATGTAGGAGACCATCCCAGGTTAGGAGACACATGTTAAATATTTAGAGATGAGGTGTCACAGCATCTACCTCTTACTCTCAAATGTTTGAGCAGGAGAAAAAAAGTGTGTATGTGTGTGTATTTCTTCCTGTATACAGCTTGGTAAATCATGTTTTTCTTTAAGAAATTTGTCTCTACTAAGTTGTTAAATTTATGGGTCCATAAATAATCCTGTTATTTTTAAGTACATTTTTGTGGATGTGGTTCTCTTATTATCTTTTCAATAAAGGTTTGCTACTGATATCCCATTTTTTAAATTCTTAATGTTGTTATTGTGTGTTTTCTTTGATTTTTTTTCTCTGTGATTAATCTTGCTACTAGTTTATCAGTTTGTTAATCATTTCAAATAACCAGCATTTGGCTTTGTTAATTTTCTTATGTCTACTTTTTTCTGCGTGTTAATTTATATTTTCTTCTAAGTTCCTTAGGGATAATTTGCTAAATTTTTGAGGTTTCTTGAAATGAAAACATATAGCATTCCTTTCAACTTCTCTTCTTTTGTTTCATATATATATATATGTATATGTTTAAATACGTATACAATATATACATGTATATATTTAAAGCTAAAAACTCTCAAATACTACTTATATCCCCCAAATTTGGATACAATATATTTCATTATCATTTAGTTCGACCTAATTTTTAATTCTCTTCTTGATGTGTTCTGTGACCCATGAATGAATTTTTAGAAGGGCTACGCTTAATTTCTAAATATTTGAGAATTACTGACATATATTCTACTTTGGAAATTTCTCACTACACTTGAAACATACTTGTGCGTTTTGTAGGTGTAGATGCAGGGTTCTATGTGTGTCTGCTAAAGTTATATGTTTTATATGGAAGGAGTGTTAAAACTTTCCAACTTTGTGGTTTTTTTATCTATTTCTTTTTTAAATTTGTCAGTTCTTGTTTCATAAATTCCGAGGTTATAGTAAGGTACATACACATTTAGGATGTTATGTCTTCCTGAAGGATTGGTCTGTTTTTTTGTAACACTCTGTTGTTATAAATTTAATTTGTCCAATATGAATATAGATAAACTGGTCCTTATTGTTATTGTTGTTGTTCTTGATATAATTGCGTGACAAACATTTTCCATAGCTTTGTTTTCAAGCTATCTTTGTCCTTGAATTGAAAGTATGCATTTAAAATGTGTAATACTGAATATACCAGCACCTTGATCTTGGGCCTCCCAGCCTCCAAAACTGCAAGAAATGTATTTCTGTTGTTTATAAGCCATCGAGTCTATGGTATTTTTGTTACAGCAGCCTAAACATACCAAGATAATACAGCGTATTATGTCAATGACCATCCTTGTAATGATTAGAGTATGTAAATCTGTTCCTATTAGCAATAGATGTATTTGATGAGGCTGAACTACACTCTCAAGAAACCAAGTGCTGAGAAATCCCCATGTCTATTTTCTACTGATAGTACATGCTATTTAACAAACTGTTTATTATGGGGGAAAAAAACTCACAGAATAACCATGTACATGATTAAAAGTATTTTAAAAATATCATCATGTTGTGATTGAGAACGATAGAGTATCTCCTTTATAAGAAAAAATAAGTAGTAGTACTAATTATATGCTACATGCGAAATCATAATTTGAGTTATTTGACAGTTTCGATTTCCCTAAGATGTCAATTACTGTAAATTCATAGTGTTTACACTTTGTTTTTACTGTGGAATGAATGTGCTCAATGTAACTGTCTTTTTGGTAATTATGGGTCATAAAAGATCGAATTAGCTTCCAGGTATTTAAAATTCTGTGAAGGCAAAAGAATTTAAAAAATTAACACTGAATGATTCAGAATATGGTCAATGATTCAGAATATGCGGGTCCAAATGAACCAAGAAGATTACAACAAAACAAATAATTGAATTAAACTTGAGATTAACTTGAAGCTCACTTTCAGGTGCTGCAGGCCAAGTGCAACCTTCTTCCATGAGAACATGAGGACAGCTGGGTCCAGGCAGCAATGTGAAACTTTCGGGATTAGAGGGAGACAACAAGGTGAGATAAATGCTTATCTATTAATTGTCTACCTTCTCCTTCTAGCAATACTGGCTTGAACAGGAAGTGAGAACCCAGGCAAAACAAGCAAAATTGATTATATGAGATCTGTCACAAGACAGGTATCGGAGAATGACGCTCCTCTCCTCAGGTGGAAATTGTAGTTTTCATTCTTCTGGGTATTTTTGAAATCTTGAAATCCTGGGGGGTCATTCTTTCTGGAAGGATATAGAAATGAAGTGTGGATCACAGAGAAATCAGAGAATGAGAAAAATCTGCAAACAATAGGAGAAAAGTAATTGCTTGAAACGTAGAAATGAACTGAGAACATGAGGTCCAGCAGGAATATGTCTTTGGAAAAATAGGACCCTGGGGTCTGTTGTTAAAAGAGAATTAATGTGACGATAACTAGTGGTGACTATATGCCAGCCACTCTTATATGTATTGTTCTTGAATGAATCAATTTAATTTTTCCTAAATATTGAGGTAGGTATGATTCTATAGCATCATTTTAGGGATGACGAAGCTGAATCACAGAGAAGTAACTTGCTCAAGGTCACTCAGACGGTCATTGGTATATCCAGTTGAACAAAGATCCTCTGGTTGCAGAGTCTGTAGTATTTCCTGCTTCTCTCATGAAAAACCTTCTGAATAAAGGCAGATATTGGAGAGGCTAAGTTTCCATTTACTGTGAAGGAGCAAGGCATTCTTAATTTGTACCGAGAACCAGACAGAAAACCACTTGGTGCCTCTATCAGTTAATGAGTTAACTCTCAGTAGGTGAAGAGTTGGGAGTTCTGCGAATGGATTGTGGAAGGGGAGTGGGATGACCTCCAGCTTGTGGTAGGACAATCTCTCAGATCCAGGGACAGAATTTGGATGAGGGTAAGGAAGGGAGTGAAGGAGAAAGAAAGTGGACCAGAAGTAAAGATGGACTTTGCAAGTGTCAGAATTTTCAAACTTTCAGAATGAGTAAAGGAAACCAAAAAGGATTATTAGAGGGGAGCCAAAACAACAATGAAGTGTCGCTAGAATGGAAGCGTACGTGATTTTTCCCTCCAAAGGATCAAAATATTACTTAGGTACCATGACTAATGAAGAGATTGCTTTCCAGATTCAGAAAGACACCATGGACCTCTTTACATCTTTCAGCTTTGCTAAACCAAATATAACTCAGAGTTATTTGTCAATCATGACTGAGCTGCCCCCGCAGAGGATGCAAAGTGGCTAATTCTAATTTTGAGAATTCCAGAGCTATCCTGTGAGGCTCCCTAATAAGGCAAAAAGCCAGTAGATGAGCAGAATCCCTGTAAACATCTACTGTTAGAAGATGACAGTGTCATAGGACGCAAAAGGAGATGCTTTTTGGAAACTTAAAGTCATAGTTTCTTCCTCTGAGTAATGTGTCCACTTTTTTTTTTTTCTTTGACATTGAGGACACAAGTTCTTGGGAGTCTGTTTTTATTTTCCTTAAAATCAGGATGAGAATGTTAACTTGACAGTGCTAGTTCAAGTGTTACATAGCATGTAAGTTTTCTGCACAGTGCCTGACTCCATAAATACTAATGTTTCCTGATAGACTTTGAAATTGTTTCTATAATTTAACTATTTTTATTTTTTAAAGATTTATTTATTTGAGAGACGAGATGGGGAGACATGGGGAGGGGCAGAGGGGGAAAAGCAGACTCCCTACCGAGTGCTGAGCTCCATTCAGGGCTTGATCTCAGGACCCTGAGACCACAACCCCAGCAGAAACCAAGAGTTGGACACTCAACGGGCTGAGCCACCAGGCTCTATAATTTTAGATTCCAAATATTTCTGATATTTATGTCCTGACTTACAGTAACTATTAACAAAGCTCATAAAGGAAAAAAGGGAAAAGCAAGAAAAGGGAAGTATTTTAGAATTGATTTTAATGACACCACAGGCTAAGCTGTTGCAACCCCAGGGGCTCGAGGAAACACTCCAGGGCAAGTGGGTGATCCAATCAGTACTGAGCATCCTCGGGGATCTAGCCCTTGGGCTTGGTCACAGGCATGGATCAAGCTTTCCAGGACCATGGCATGGCCCAGCCTGTGATCTGGAAGTAGCCCCCATCTCTTCTGCTTTCATTCAATGATTCAGAGCTGGAAGACTGATGTTAAGTGTAGACTGGCTGAGGACACCTGAGCCCAGGGAAAACAAAACAAAATGAAACAAAACAACACCCACTGCTTAAATGATAATATCAATGCTATGATACAGGGATGAATAAATTGCAATGAAAGCGCAGATGAAGGAGCAACTAAGTATTTTGAAGTAAAGAATAGCTTTGCTCAGCTCTCATCTTTATTGATTTCTACTAGTATTTCATTATGTTGCCAGGATACACATACACTTTCCTTTCATTGATTCGTGTGACAGTGTACTTTTGGGTGTCAATTTTAAGATATCTGTGCTGTTTTTTTCTAATTTTTAAAATCTCACTTCCCAAATTTTGGTGTTTCCCCAGCGTTTGCTCTTAGGTCTAGCACACTGAAATAATGGTAGAAGTGTGTTCTTCAAGTCATTTAAGTATACCACTGCTCTCATTTCTTCATTTTTTAAGATGAAAATTAAATATAAGCAGGTGTTTGAAATTAATGAAACTGAAGATTGGAGAGGGAGAAGGGTGATGAGTCAGTGGCATCAAACCCTGGGAGGAACAGAGAAGTTGACTCAATATCACTGAAACATGGGAGTTGGGGGCACCTGGGTGGCTCAGTAGGTTCACAACCCACTCCTGATTGCGGCTCAGGTCATGATCTCAGGGTTGTTAAATCGAGCCCTACGACGGGCTCCGTACTCAGTGTGGAGTCTGGTTGAGATTCTTTCTCTCCCACTCCCTCTGCCTCTCTGCTCCTAAAAAAAAAGAAAAGAAAAGAAAAAAGAAACAGAGTTGCTGAACTGGGAGAGGAGAAGCAGGTGATAAAGATGGGCCATAATGGGTGTATGTTGAGGTGATTGAATATTCAAATGGTAAGACTTAACTAAAAGTCTTCCATTCATACGTCATTTTGAGTGCTTCCATTATCACACCCTCTCCCAACCCCACCCAACCATGGATCAAATGTACTAAGAATGTTAAATTAATAAAAGTTATTACTTCTCTCCTATTGAGCTATTCAAGGTGTTTTATGTGTCTTGAGTTTCAATTTCATTAAGAAGCTATCAGTAACACATTTATGAACATTAATTGACACCAGTATGCCCCCCAAATGTAAATATATTTTGTGATATTACAGTGATGTAATTTTGCATAATCATTTTTCAAATATTATTAAATACCAACACCTATCTTAGACAATAAGGAAGTTAATTTCTCACAGTTAGAAATTGTGAAGTTTTGGGGGCGCCTGGGTGGCTCAGTCATTAAGCATCTGCCTTCGGCTCAGGGCGTGATCCTGCCGTTCTGGGATCGAGCCCCACATCAGGCTTCTCCACTGGGAGCCTGCTTCTTCCTCTCCCACTCCCCTGCTTGTGTTCCCTCTCTCGCTGGCTATCTCTGTCAAATAAATAAATAAAATCTTAAAAAAAAAAAATTGTGAAGTTTTGTATAAATATCCAGGGCTGCATTTTCTGGGTAGGTACACATGTCTTTAACTTTACGAAATACTGCTAAATGGCTCCCATAAGGGTTAATCCTCTTTACTACTGTGTATAAAATAGCAGCTGACTTTCCAAACATAAGAAGTAATTACCAAATCTTCATCTTGCAAACAAGACTGCTTTCTGATTTTTTTTTCTAAGTAAGCCCTTTATTAACATACCGTCGCAGTATAATAGAATTTTTTAACACATTTTTTTAAGAATTTGTATTTTCGATTTGCCTTTCATACCACATAGTGTAATAACTCCATTCTTAAAGTCAAATATATTATTGAAATAGTAATTAGGGATATTAATTTATATAACATAGTCACCATTTTTTTTTCTTTCTGAGAGATGATAGGCTTATTGGCTCATTTAATATATGCACTGGAAACAACACAATGTCCGTGTTTAGAGTGCCCTCCAAATTTATGAGTAATGCTGAAATAATCAAAGATCCTTTATACACATTAGAGGCAGGCATAGAGAAAGGTCACTGATCTTGCTCCTGCAGATCTATATTTGCACATGTTGCTAGGCAATGGAAGAAAATCCCAGCCCTAAAGTTCTAGATCGCCTTTTTCCGACATCATTATTTTTAAAAAACCCAACCCTCCCCAAAAGCCCCCAAAAAGCAAATATATTTTTGTGTTGTAAATATATTTTGATTTTACAGTGATGTAATTTTGCATAATCATTTTTCAAATATTGTTAAACACTAACACCTATCTTAGACAATAAGAAAGCTAATTTCCCATTGTTAGAAAAAGTGAAGTTTTGTTTCTCATTTTCTCTTGCTTTTCTTGTGACACACTTTCAGATCTTTTATTCACCTTACATTTAGAACATGACGGTTTTCTTCTGAAAGTCCAAAATGGTGTTCAGTAGTCTCCTGGCATGTACAGGTTTAATATCCAGGGCTTTAATTTTTTGTGAGTGGCATTGTTGATTATCTATATTTCTTACTACTTTTGCTGAGGAATGTATTTGAGAGTGAGCTTCACAGACCACTCAGCATACTTATCCCATGTGTTTCACGTTTCCCTCCATAGGCTCTCTTTCTTGTGAACCAGAAAACAACGACCTCAGTGGTGTTACGTACCTGCCTTACACGTGCACATGTTATTTCGACTCCAATGGTGGAAAAAGCCTAAAGATTTGGTTCACAACATTTCTAATCATAATAAAAAAGAGTCTGGGTGATGGCCAGCCTTGAGATTGTGGGCTTTCTGAGGTCTTCAAGAAGCACTCTTCTTGAACGTCAAGTATTTCCTGATATTGTATGCCATTCATTGAGACATCTGTAGGCAAGGATCAGAGCTGATGGGATTTTACTTACTTACCTAAAGGCTACAGATGTGTCTAAAGCATTCTATAAGGAACACAAGCCAGAAGGAAGAAAGAGCCTGTGAAACTCCCTTCTAGCCTTCAGGGCCAGAATACATGACTATCTTTCTCTCGGAGAATGGGCACTTTCCCTTGCATTTTGTTTTTTCATCTGCTATGAACCTGCCTTCTTACTGGAACTATTTTCAATGTTATTTTGTCTTAGGCCTTCCTCAGATCCTTCACTTGTGCTTAAATTGGGGTCTCCTGCCCTGCGTTGCCAGTGTACCCTGGACATCCCTTCTGAACATCATCATCTTGTGTCATAACTGCATATTGACCTCCCCCCAGACTGCATATTTCAACATGGCAGAGTCCTTACCCATCCCCTACCTGTGACAGTTAGGTATTCGCACTGGGGCTGGAATATAGTAGGGGCTTAATAACCATGTATGGAAGCAATTATCAGGTGGCAGTTAAAAACATGAATCTGGAGCCACACTGCTTAGGGCAGAGTTTAGGTTCATTTTTGTTTGTTTGTTTGTTTGTTTGTTTGTTTGTTTGTTTGTTTGTTTAGAGAGAGAGTGAGTAGGGAGGGACAGAGGGAGAAGGAGAGAGAGAATCTTAACCAGGTTCCACGCTCAGTGTAGAGCCCAACACAGGCTTGATCCCAAGACACTGAGATCATGACCTGAGCTGAAATCAAGAGTCTGATGCTTAACTGACTGAGCCACCCAGCCGTCCCACAGAGTTCAAGTTCTAATACTGATACACCTTATTTACCTTCAAGACTTCTGCACAGGGCCCCACACATTACATGCTGCTCAAATTACTGAAAACCGTTTACCTCTACCACATCATAGATGGTCAGACATGTAGTCCTCGGTGCTGATGACCTTGGGTAAGTTATTAAATTTCCACTAGTCTTGGTTTTCTTTTTTTTTAATTTCATTTTTTTTCTTTTCTTTTTTTTTTTTTTACAAAGAGAGAGACAAAGGGGCAGAGGGAGACGGAGATAGAGAATTCCAAGCAGACTCCATGCTCAGCGTGGAGCCAGTTGTGGGGCTCTGTCTCACAACTCCAAGACCATGACCCTATTTGAAATCAAGAGCCAGTTGCTTAACTGACTGAGCCACTCAGGAGCCCCAATCTTGGTTTTCTTATCTTAAAATTAGAATCACTATCGTCCCTACTTCGAAGAAGTATAAAGATTAAAAGAGTTAATCTGCATCAAGTGCTTACTTAAAACATTGCCTTTACAGAGCAAGCACTGTTATTTTTATTTTCTTTTTATAACTACTATTAAACAAGATGTGAAGCCATTGCCACTGTTGCCTACCATTCCATTAAATATAGAGGCCATTTACTTTTTCCCTTCTCTTACTGAGTGATCGTTAGGTTTTTCCATTTTTTACCTTTACAGTTTTTTTCAAAATAAAAAAGCAGGCTAATACAGGTCTCCATGAGCACTCATCTCTGGGAAGGACACCAGAAATAGAATTCTGGATCCAAGGGCATGCACGTGTTAATCTAACCAGCTGGAGACTAACTGCCCTCTGGGATCACTCTTGTCATGTATATGCTCTTGGTCCTCACATATTCACAATACTTGGTTTACTCCTTACCAAGCTGATAGGTGTGAAATAGTTCACTGGTCCTAAACTAGTGTTCAATTGCTGTCGTAACAAATCACCACAAATCTAGTGGCTTAAAATAACCCCTTATTATCTCCCAGTTCTGTAGATCAGAAGTCTCAGAATAGCATGGCTCAGCTGGGTCCAGTCTTTAGATTCTCACGAGGGAAAAACAGAGGTTTTTGCAGGTCTGTGTTTCTTTCTAGAGTCCCTGCGGATGAAACCATTTCCAAGCTCAGTCACGTTGTTCCAAGCTCAGGTTCCTTTTCCATACTGGCTGTCAGCCAGGGATCAGTCTTTGCTCTGAAAGGCTGTTTTCACTTATTCTTTCTATATGTTTTACTTCCAGCAATGATGGGTCCAGTCCCTACCAAACTGAATTTTTTAGAGCTCTTCTTAGGCTTTACCTCGCTCATTTCAGCTGGAGAGATTTCTCTACTGCAAGGGCTCATTTGATCAAGTTGGGCCCACCTAGATAATCCAAACCAGTCTCCCCATCTTGAAGCTCATACCCTTAATCATATCTGCAAAGTCTTTTTTGCCTTGTAAAGCTCTGAGTTGCTTGGGATCAGGGCCAAGGCATCTTTAGAAGGGTATCATTCTACTACCACAGTTCTTTCAATTTGCATTTTGCTGATTACTCTTGCTGGTGAGCACATTTTCTATGTTAATTGGCCATATTGGTTTCCTGTGCTTTGGATTGGATATTCATATACTTTATCCAATTTTCTACTGGGTCATTTCTTTTTTCTTTTTAAAGATTTTATTTATTTGTCAGAGAAAGAGAGACAGCATAAGCAGGGGGAGCGGCAGAGAGAGGGGGAGAAGCAGGCTCCTTGCTGAGCAAGGAACTGGGTGTTGGACTCAATCCCAGGACCCTGGGATCATGCACTGAGCCGAAGGCAGAAACTTAACGGAACGAGCCACGCATGCATCCCTCATTTATTTTTTCTTACTGATTTATGTGGTTTATCATATATTGGGCTAATAATCATATATCAGTTATGTGCATTGAAATATTTTTTAAATTATACCTTAACTTTTAAATGAGTTCATGATGTCTTAAAGTCTCAGAGACTTCACATTTTGATGTGGTCAAATTGAACAATCATTTTTCCTAACCCTGATATCATAGGACATGCATTTATATTGCCTTTTAAAAGTTTTCAGCTTTTTCTTTTTTTTCATTTCCTTTTCCTACATGTGTCTTTAAACGATTTGAAATGAATTTTAACACATTAGGAGATATAAGTATAATTTTGCTTTTAATTAAATTTGCATTGTCACTATTTAATACAATTGCTGTCTTTTTTGATATTGATGTTAAATTCCCATATACAAAGTTTCTATGTATATCTGACTCTTAACTCTGTACTTTACAATTAGTATGATACTAACACACCATTATTAACTATAGTAAATCATGCAATCTGGTAAGGAAAATCCTTCATTATTAATATTTCTTATGTTTTCCAGGGCTTGTGTATTTTAGGATCAGTTGGCTAACTTTTGTTTAGGAATGTTAAATATTATATTGCATTTATAGTTCATACTACCAAGAACTATTATCTTCATAATCCTAACTTCCTTTCATTAAAAAGAAATATGTTTCACATTAATGTAGGTTTTATTGTTTGTTTTGTTTTGTATTATTTTGATAGCTGCTATGATTTTGATGTTTGTGTCCTCCCAAAACAGGTTAAAATCCTAACCCATCAAAGGGGATGGTATTAGTAGGTAGAGCCTTTGGGGAGCATTTAGGGGATAAGGATGGAGCCCTCATGAATGAGATTAGTGTTCTTATAAAGAGATCCCACACAGCTCCCCAGGCCCATCTGTAAGAATACAAAGGTAAGTCTGCAACCTGGAAGAGGGCCCTCACCAGACCATGCTGGCATCCTGATCTGAGATTTCCAGCCTCCAGAACTGTGAGAAATAAATTTCTGTTTTTTATAAGCCACCTCGTCTGTGGTGTTTTATTACAGCAGTCCAAATGGACTAAGACAATAACTGTTAAACTTTTTCTCTTCAAGTTTCTGTTGTTGTTGTTAGACTAATGCAAGAAGCTATGGTTTTCGTTTATAATCTTATTGATTTTATATTTTTAGTTACATTAATTGATTTTGGCTGTGTATAGGAATAATGTTGACTTTGTATACTGATCTATATCAAGCAAACTTCCAATTTTTTTTTTTTTTTTTTTTTACTTTTTAGAGTTTCGATGGTCTTTTGAATTTTCTATGTAGACAAACCTAACATTTGTGGATATTTATAATTGTGTTCCTTTATTCCAAACCTTTGTGGTTTTTTATCCATTTGTCTTGGGTTATTGTGTTGCCTCAAACTCCTCCAAGATTATGAAGAGTGGTGATGATGACAGTTATCCCTGTTCTTTCATTCTTAAGGTTCACAAAACTTTTTGATGCATTTTTGATAAATGCCCTTCATCAAATTTAAAAATTTGCTCATATTCCTATTTTCTAGGAGTTTACAATTATGTATGTGTATTTGATTTTATATTTGATTCATTTTTTTAATTGATTAATATTCCATACTACGTTAACATCTTACTAATGTAAAAGTAATCTTGTACTTTTCTGATTAGACAAACATTTTTTTAAAAGATTTTATTTATTTATTTATTAGAGAAAGAGTGAAAGGGAACACAATCAGGGGGAGTGCGAGAGGGAGAAGCAGGCTCCCCACTGAGCAGGAGCCAATGCAGGGCTTGATCCCAGCACCCTGGGATCATGACCTAAGCCAAAGGCAGATGCTTAACTGACTGAGCCACCCAGGGGCCCCTAAACAAACATTTAAAAACCCAATTAAAAAAATACATTGCTGAGTTTAATTTGTTCATTTTTTATTAAGGGGTAGCATCTTTGTTCATAAGTGAAATTGGCTGAAATTTTCTCATACCATCTTTAGTTTGAATGCTTCATTAAATGAATTAAAGAAATGAATATGCTTTCTCTTTTCCTTTATCTGAGAATAGCGTGCACATAAATTAAATACGAACATTTCTGTGAGTGTTTCATAGAACATATCTGTTGAATTATCGAAATCTCAAAGGTT
The DNA here is from genome assembly GCF_024610735.1 of Ursus americanus. NCBI lineage: Eukaryota > Metazoa > Chordata > Mammalia > Carnivora > Ursidae > Ursus > Ursus americanus. The sequence goes on along the minus strand of NC_142141.1, from coordinate 50,905,954 downwards.
TGAGTTATTTTACCAATATTTCCATTTCTTTAATGGTTTTAGATGTATTCATATTTCCTGTTTCTTCCTGAATCAGTTATGATTCCTCTAAGAATTTGTCAATTTATGTTTTCATTATATATGAAACATTGTTCTTGATTTCTTTCCAATTTTATTATTTATGCCTTCTCCATAGTTTCCTTAAGCCTCATATCTTTTGACATTTTCTTATATTTTCTTTTAAAAAATTACTCATATCTTATGGTCTCACCTACTACTTGACTCCTAAGAAATCTCAGCCCTGTTCACCACATCCTTCTGACACTGTGGTTGTGGTCCCTGCCCATTGCCCATTTACAGTCACGATTGAACGAGGATGTTCGAAGTAGCACCCTGTTTTTGTCCTGCCTCTATTTTGTGTGTTCTACTCCTCATGGTCAAGGTCAGTTAGTCCTGGTGAGATGGCAACTCCTTTCTTGTCTGCTGGTCCCTGGATATAAGGAGCTTAAAGGACCCAAGTGGCAGCCATAGCTTTCAATAAATGGGACTTCTGCTATATCCCTCAGCCCCTTGCAGTAATAGAATCCAAGAGTTACATGAGTAGGAAGCACAAATTACCTCAATGGGTCACTTATACAGATGTTAAGTGTGCCACTCCTACTTACACTCACTGGTTTGTGGACTCATAAATTCTTCTTAGTGGGGAGAAAATGCCGTACAGAAGTCTCTGATTGACTGCATTGTTCCTATCCTGAAGAATGGCATTGTATCATTGTAGAGTTTGGCCTCCCTACTGGTACTTCAGCTGCCAACTGGCCACCAAGTGGCTGGTTGTTCTCTTTGAGGAATGGGGCCATCATACCGGGGACTCAGCTTTAATTTCTGTGACTGGTGTGTTGGTTCTTCAGCAGGGACAATGTGAGATTAGTTTTAGGGAATGGTGGTTGCCAGCATTTGGTTAAATCGTAAATTGGCCATTTCCTCTCCAAGTCATCTCCCTGAGGTCAAAGTGTCAATAGTCCTATAATGGGAGTCCTTAGGTTCGTTAAAGACTTCCAGCATTTCTAGGAAATTACCAGAAACCATATTATATCAATCGCATTTCAATCTGAAAAATTTGGAATTTATTAGATGAGCATTGCATTTTAATGACAATGGAAAACCTTTACACTGAGCACTGAAAAGAAATCATTTGTGCATTTTAATTTGTTACAAACCCAGAAAGAGTAAGACACTATTCCTTGAGCAGTGGCCCTTAAACTCCTGCCTGCTTCACAATCACCTCTGAGGCTTCTTAAATATAGATTGCTGGCTCCACCCCAGTTGCTGATTTAGCAGGTGTGGAATTGGGCTTCGATTTACATTTCTAACAAGTTCTCTGTGATGCTAATGATGCTGGTCCTCTCGGGGACCACACTTTAAGAACCAAGGCACAGAAGCTACCGCTCACCGGGCTTGCCCTTGCTAGACTCTGGGTTCTTTAATTCAGGGTGTTGAACCATCTATCATGTTCTATTTTCTTTATGTCAGTTTTAACATTTCACCAGCAAAGTCATTTCAGACAACAAAATCAGTTTAGATAGGATTTGATTCTTCTTCCTCTTTCTTTAATTTTTATATTTTGGTAATTCAAGTTCTGATCATCTTTTTGTGTTGTGCTATCCTCTTATCCCTGTGCTGTTGTGTGTCTTTCTTGTCTGAACTGACCAGATACCATTAAATCTCTACCCCAGCAAGGACTTGCTAAAGGCCTGATAAAAATCCTGCCTGCTTTTGTGTTCAGCACATCAGGGGGTATATTTAAGCTCTTTTTCCTCTCAATTCTTCTAAACTGAGAGCTCACTGATTTTTGTCCCATTGCCTAGAAACTGGGTTTTGCTTTCTGGTCTACCTTTCATTTGAACCATATTTCTTTTGGTTATCAGAGTGCACAGACCCTAAAAGCAACCAGCTCTGGCTCCCAGTCTAGATAAAAGGTTTTTTTCTCAACATCTAACAGGCTTGAGAAGAGAATACAGGCGCTCTTATTAAGGGTCTCACAGTAATTTTCAGATCTTTTTAGCAGTTGTTCAATATCTACTATAAATACTGAGTCTTTCAAAGAAGAATACCTAAGGAAATTCTCTTCAGTGTTTCTCAATAGTCTACTCCTAAAGACCTAAAACCTCTTATTTATTCAATTGGTAGATTTCTGTCTCTCTCTTCACCCATTTTAGGTGCCTGCCAAGCTGTTGAGTGAAGTGGTTTTGTTGTGCTAATTACTTGGTAGTGGAGACAAGACAATGACCTCTGTCAAAGTTGAAACCAGAGGTTTTACTGAGCAGAAACATTGTGATGATGACACCTTGTCTGACCCTTACAGCTCAAACAAATCAAGGATATTATTATTTAAACAATGTCTAATTTTACATACATCTATTGCCAATATAATGTTCACATTAATAAACAAAAAACACATGCTATCATACCTTACCTCGTTTTCAATTTTACGAGAATATATTCCTTAACATCCTTGTTTTCTCTAATGGCTTACAATATAATTAATAGCCCAAGTGGAAAATGTTGGAACTTGGATACGAAACAAAACCATTTTTTATTTGCTGTACTGTAGGTAACCTCAGTCCTCAAGAGCTTACATTTATTATATCCATTCACTTCACACATTCTGTTTATCCTTTATGCAAATTATAAGATCATAAAGCATTCTGTGGACTTGTTAGTTATGCATGTTTTATGACACTGTTAATGCATCTGTGCACATCTAAAATGATACATCGGCAAAAAATTGATTAACCACTATGTATTTTACAAACTGAAACTAATGGTTTAACTGAGTGGATTATTTAGAACCTGTTAGACTTCTGGGAGCACATGCTGAATTGTTTTCATGCCTTTCTAATTTTACTATAACAAATTTTCTGCAAATACATGCCTTTCAAAGAGTGCATCTCAATTTATAGGCACTATGAGTATGTCCAGTTTCTCAAAATATATGTGGAACGAATAAGAAAGACTAATGAATAGGTTATTATGCTCTTTATGGTGCGCATTTTGCTAGTCATATTAATATAAAATTAGTTTAGGGACTTCAAACTATTCAAAATTTTAACTAAAAAGTTTGCTATGACTATGCTCATTTTGAAAGCTTGACCTTTTCTCCCTTTGTATCTTGTGACTGTACTCAGGGAGAAAATCATGAATTTCACTTAGTCACTTACATTGGTATTGCGTAGCTTTTAATGGTGCTCACAGATGAAGATGCCTTGAATTTTGCAGCAGTGAAATCCATTATGGTTGTCTCCATGAGAATAAAATTTTCATTTTTGCTAAGTTTTCTCAGTAATATTCCTGCCAAGTTTAAATATATGCACGCTGAGGACTCTTACATATGAAGAAGTCTTATCATTGATAAGATTTAACTTGAAACATGTATTTGATTTTTAATAACATGGTCTAGATATTTATGATTTATTACCTGGTTGCAATGAAATAGTTGTGTTTTAACTCTTTTATGTTGCCAGTGATCACATATTCTAAGTTTGCCAAATGTCCCGGTATTTTCGATCTTAGGTGTGGTTTGTGTCATTTAGTGTAGAGACCAAGCTACAGTAATAAAATAAATAAATAAATAAATAAATAAATAAATAAATAAATAAATAAATAAACTCACAATGTATAATATCTCAAATAAGGTAGATGACTTTTCTCTTATGTAATTGTTCAAAGCTAGTAAGTGGTCCTGGGTGGGTAGGGAGCTATACTCTACATGGTCACTCAGAAATTCAGATTCCTTCTCTCTTGCTGGGCTCTTGCATTTCCTAGGATTTTCCCTCTTTTACAGATTCTGACTTACAGAGGAAGAAAGTGTGGAATGTGAGGCAATCAATTTCTTAAGGAAAAAGAACAGAATGAGATCATGCAGTTGTTAGCCTGCTGTCTTCCCTTTTGAGAGAAAGCAGATTGGTTTTACTACGTTCAGTTATAATTCTTATTAGCTAATTAAAATAGTGTTAGAATATATAGTCTTTAAAATATTTTTATGATTGAAATGCATACATGAATAATTGGCATATAAAACTGCAGTGGTAAAATATCCACTATATGAGTGTATCTAATATGAAAACTCAAGCAAAGATACTCAAAATCTTTGTGCCTATAACTCTATCAAATTAACTTTTCTATCTAACTTGACCATTTTTAAGTATTTGTATCCTTTAGGGGGTTACAGGAACTGTTTAATGTTCTTGAACTTTAAAATGTGGCATTTAGTTTCCTGCCATCATATCTCTATAGCATTCCTCATAAATATGTCAGATGTATTAATTACGACTTCACAAATGCGTTTATTGATTTACAGAATTTACACTCTTACTATAAAAAATGTGACATTAAAAATAAATATTAAACCCTACATTAAACATTATTGGCATTAATTACCAAGTTTGAGGGAGATTTTAGAATTATGAAATAGAACTTGATTTTGAAATCATGTTACACAATTATGTTTATTGAATGAGTAAGTGCTCAGAACCTCCCCACTTTTTTTAAATAAGGAATTTCTCAGGCAGGCAACTGCTCTAAGTATATATTCATACATATGTGAATCTCCATACATACATCTTTGCATAATGAAGACTGAAAAGCGTATACCAATTTTAATTCTAATTATTTTTAATGGAGTGGAATATTGCAAGTAATATTCTATCATTCTGCCAATGTGGCCAACGAGATATTTTCTTCCTTTTTCAACATTTTGGAGAAAACATATGATTTATGCTCTGTAAGTATGTTAAACAGAATAAGGTGTATATATTAGAACAGATGCAGTAGCCTCAACCCCTTGGTTTCTGTAGCTTAAAGATATTTCTAATTCTGCTGCTGTCATGAATTTGCATGGATCAGTTTGGTGGTAATGGGAAATAACCTTTAGATGCTGTAAGTTAAGTTTTAAGAAGTATACCAGGATTAATTAAGGACTAAATTTGTTTCTTAGATAAGAAAATATGTATTTCTGAAGATGGAGGCTGCATTAGTAAAGGCTCAGAATTCAACTATGTGACATTTGGTTTAAAAAAGGAAAGAGAAGAAATATGTGGGATTCAATCAAGTTTGCATATGCTGCTGTCTAGATAGTGTGGATGCTCAAATGCCAAATATAGATTAAAAGATATAAATGGGATTTTTTTCTTCTGACGACAACATACTTCTAATACATGGTATTTAGAGGAGAAATACATACAAATCTTTTGCAACTTTTAAGAGTAAAAGGATTCAAATTATTGTATTTGGGGGAAATATTTGGACAGATTATATTAAATAACTTCAAAATGTCTAGGGGTTCTGTTAATCTATTACATTCCAGAGTTGCTGCTAGATGTATTATAAAAAGGAGGGGATGTTATTTGTTAATTTGGAAAATATTAGGTTAAAGAAAGACTTTTTTTTTTAACTGTGAGAAGCATCAGTTTCTTTAATATAATAAATACTAGCTCACATTACTAAAAGCTTGCTGTGGGTCAGGTCGCTATGATGACCACCACATTAGGGAAATGAGAGTCAGGTCACTATGATAAAGTCTGCACACAGTCTTATGAAATAGATCTTATTATGGTCATTTTGAAGCTAAAAATACTTAGACTTTGAGAGGTTAAACGGTTTGCCTGAGTTTACGTGGACAGTAACTGCTAAAGAAGTTCTATGGGTCCAGTGGAAGTCTGGATTCTGAACTACCAGAAAATACATCACCACTCCTTATCAGCCAATGTCCAGTGCCCAGTGATGGTCCCCAATAATAGAATATAGCGTACTGTCTTTCCCAAACTCATGCATCTCAGACCTTACACTTTTTCCAAAGAAATCTCAGAGTCTTTTTGTATTTACACAATCAATTTTGTAAATATTCAAGTGTTATTGCCTACAACCTCTAGCTACATTATTAAACCTTCTTTGTTTTTAATCGTTTTTTTTTTTTTCTTTCAGAATCAGAGAGGGCCACGATTGGAAGAAGGAAAATATGAAGGTAGGACATGGGAAATAGGATACAGAAGGAAAAATATATTGGGGCGCCTGGGTGGCACAGCGGTTAAGCGTCTGCCTTCAGCTCAGGGCGTGATCCCGGCGTTATGGGATCGAGCCCCACATCGGGCTCCTCCGCTAGGAGCCTGCTTCTTCCTCTCCCACTCCCCCTGCTTGTGTTCCCTCTCTCGCTGGCTGTCTCTATCTCTGTCGAATAAATAAATAAAATCTTTAAAAAAAAAAAAAAAGAAGGAAAAATATATTGAATTGGGTAGAAGCAGGAATATCCATGACGAGTTTAATTGGCAGTTTAAATCAAAGTGAGCTCTTCCTTATTACCGTTATTAAAAATCATTATTTAAAGATTATTTATTTATTTTTTAATAATATTTTTTTATGATGTTAGTAAGATTATTTATTTTTCATAGTTTGTTGCTTAGCTAAGTATTTGGGCCCTGAAGCAATTCACTGAAGAAAACCATTTTAAAAAGTCAAACAGAAGTAGTCTGAGGATGATTCCCTGCTGCTTTTTTCTGAAAAGTATAAAATAACAAGAGGACCATAGGGTGTTTTGAGTAACCACAGCGTGGAGTATGCATAGAATGAAGAAAACACCTTCCTTGACCTATTTAAAACCTGGATTTTCAACCTTTTTCTTTATTCCTACTGCTTCCTCGGGCAAGGAGTTGGTATAACTCAGTAGGAGCAGCGGGTTGGTAAAATTCAATGCCGCATAAACTAGAGCTGTTTCTCACTTGGACCTGAGCAGGGTGGAACGAGTTCTATATAAAAGACCATAAAAAACATACTAAATGATTTATTTTGACTCAAGGTAGTCACATACCAGAGAGTATCATCTCTTCATGTACATTTATTTATCTTCAGGTTGAATTATTCATGCTCAATAGTTTAGTGAAAAATCTATTCCATTTTCCAGAAACCATTCCCTTTTGCCTGAATTTTGCAAAGAGGTACATTTAGTCTATTCTGAAAGAGTCGGTCTTGCTTTATAATAAACAGTTGACTTTCACCTAATGACATTTTCTTGGGTTGGGGGGGCTGTCAAATGAAAACATCTACATCCATGATATATTGGCCTCATAGGAAGGAGTCCTCAAAATGTCCTCCATCTCGATGTGATTACAAGTATCATTTCTGGTAAGGTTTAGGGGTCCTAGGACAGTTCACATGTCATGTCTAGCAGCTGTGATAACTTGGATAAAGGTCAACCCGGGATCACTAGCTAATTAGAGAGAAGTCTTAGAAAATAAATGCTCTTGGAGAAGTAATTCACAGGGACCCAAGAAAATTTCTTGGGTTCAAGTTTTGACCTAGTTGAAAGTAGAAGAATGAGAAGCCCATAGAAGTAGAAGGAACAAGACAAGGGATGTAGGAAGAAGGTTTTGGCCCAAAGTAGGCTTGATTTATAGATACAAAGATGGTAATATGAGATTTTATTTTCTTTAGCATTATGATGTATTTATGATAATTTTTTTCATCAAGCTAAGCCTAGCTACCTGGAGTCTAGACCCATGTTTATTGTATGCATCAGTGTCAGGCAGGTCCCTAGGAATCACTTTGATTACCATTTAAAAATATAAAATGAGGCCCCAACCTGAGGAATTCTGATTTAAGAGGTTTGAGGTGGGATTCAAGAAGTTGGGTAATAATGATTGAAAAATTCCTAGAAGGTCCTTGTACACAGGCAACCATCCACGTCAGGCCACACTGAACTGAAATAAATAAATGTTTCCCACTCCATGGTGAGACAAATGGGCTGAATCAGTACATAAGTAGGGTGACAGATGTTTTAAGTCTTGGAAGCAAAAGTAGGTGAATGAAGCAGGGAGGGTGAAAATTTCCCCTAATACTAATTCTCTTCTTGTTTCATTTTAATTGAATTTTTAGTTCAGCAGATAGACAACGAAAATAAAAAATTGCATTTCTCAATCTCTCTTGCATCTAGATATGACCATGTGACTGACTAAATTATTGGCTGGTGGACATGGGAGGGAATGGCACCTGGATGCCTAGAGCACTGTTTGCCCCACTTCTTTGTCATTCTTCCCTCTACTTTGGGTGTTTGCACTGTAGAAGCCACTAAATGAAGCCATCAGGAAAACTTGGGGATGGTGGTATGGTGAGCTGGAAGGAGCCAGAATCCCAGAAGTCTTTCTAGAGGAGAACTACCACACCAGCACCGGCCTGGATGTCCCTGGGTTTTTAAACAAAAGAGATTTATACTTTTATCTTGTCTTTCATGCTGTTCTTCACTTCCAACATTCCTAATTCAAAGTTTTCTGACTGTATGCATATGAACTAATGTCAAGGGTGCCTAGTATAGAAGGGGTGGTAGCCTGGGATGCCAAGGACAGGATAGAGAATGACTCAGAAATGGTTCCTTTGCTATTCTTCATCATATAACTGGAAACATTCACAAGCAACACTACTATTCATGAAGTTCATGAAACATGCAGTTTGAAGATATAGCACTGAAACAGCGAGACAGCTAAGGGTTTTAAGGCATTGATGAAAGGTGCAAAAATAGAGATATCATGTCAGTTTTTATTACTATTGCCTAAAGACAGTCTTGATCAACCCTAATTAAGAAAACTAATGAAGGCATATTTGTATACATATGTGTGTGTTCATTTGAATATAAAAATTTTAAAGATACCCCTTTAATGAAAAGTAGAACCTTTTTTTTTTTTTTTTGTACTTGGCTTGTCATTTTAGAAGAGGGTAAATGGCAATAAATGTCATATGCATTATAAGAATTAAATTATCCATTGGGAAGACACGAGCAACCCTAATCAAAATATATGAGTAGTGAATGTCAATTTCGTTTGGGTATTTTTGGCATCATGATTCCAAACCTCATAAAAGAGCTGGTGCTGAGAATAAACACTGACTGATGGTCAGTGTGTTTTATGAAAATTAAATCCTGATAAGAATCTAAAATGATGTTTTAGCCATTTTGAATTTCAGAGAAAGTATTTTTGGTTTTGGAAAATAGATTCTGGCAGTTTATACGAATCACCTAGAATTTAGTTTCTCATTTTTCATCTGTTCAGGCTGATTATTTTGATGAAATTGCTTAGCTTTCCTAGTATTTTTGATGTACCAATCTTTTCTCATGGGCATGCTTTTAAGAATAAAAAAAAATCTTTATTTTTTTCTTTTCACAATATATGTTCGTTATATAAAAAGAAGAAAAGCACATTGGAACATGAAAAACACTATAATGATACCTTCTTGAGAGAGCCACTTTTACAATCTTTGTTTATATTTTGGCTATTTTGTTGCCTGTATTTTTTAAACATCTGTGTTAGATTGCATGTGTGATTCATGCTCATTGTAAAAATGTCAAAAGATCATATATAGCAAATTATATATAGTAAACTCTGAGTTCCTTTCCTGTGCCCAGCCTCTCTAGGTAGACACTGTTAGTGACTTAGAGCACATCTTTTCAGACATTTTTCTATGCATTCCTAGGTAGATAGGTATATATATTAACACAAACACACATACACATAGAGACATATGTAATACCTCTCATAGACACATTTTTACAATATACATGTGATATACCTCTTTCTCTTTGCACACGCACATGCACACATAGACACACAAATATATATTTCTGTGACCCAAAGTTTTCACTTAATAATACATCAAATTTCAGACCAGCTGAGTATTAATTTCTTTATTTTGAAAATTTCCAATTAATACTGGTCAGTTCCAGTAACGTAAACTTTAATTCTAAATTTCAAATCTAGTGATCTTTGGGAGGTTTTTGAAAAGTGAGAAAAGAAGATACATTATGGGAAAACTACTCAACACTGCACTGTAAGTCCTAGACAGTTGAGTAAGGTTAGGAAAAAATGGATATGAAAGAGATCCTGACTGTAAAATGAAAATTAAAATAGTCTTTATTTACAGATGACATGATCATCTATGTAGAAAATTCTGTGAGACCTATAAAAATGTTATTAAAACTAAAAAGTGGGGGCGCCTGGGTGGCACAGCGGTTAAGCATCTGCCTTCGGCTCAGGGCGTGATCCCAGCGTTATTAGATCGAGCCCCACATCAGGCTCCTCTGCTATGAGCCTGCTTCTTCCTCTCCCACTCCCCCTGCTTGTGTTCCCTCTCTCGCTGGCTGTCTCTATCTCTGTGGAATAAATAAATAAAATCTTAAAAAAAAAAAAAAACTAAACTAAAAAGTGGGTTTAGCAAGGTCACAGGACATAAGATCAACATGCAAAAATCTGTATGATAGAAACAATCATAAATTTAACTTCAACTAGTTTTTGAAGGAGAGCAGAATATACCTTTTTGGCATAAGGATTATTTTAGGTTGATTATTTTTAAGAAATAACAGATCTAGGAAAAGTTCTGAAAAGAAAATAGAAGTTTTGTAAGAAACACTTGCATTTGTAAGGCAAATTGCCATTTTTAAGGTTGTTTCCCCTCTCTGTACCGAGAAGAGAAGGATAACTAAATTTCTAGAAACTATTATTAGTGGAGAAGGCAAGGATTAAAATCTGCATAACAGCCTTACCCTTGTTTATTGTGCTTTTCCTGACAACCTCTCATAACCGCTCACTTCCACCTAACATCTCTTTTGTCTTTAGCTGGAGATGTTACTTAACATTTGGGGCCTTTTTGGGGAGTTACTCAGTTTTTCTGGGTGTCTCCCATGTAGACAGGAGGCATACAAATTATTAAACTTCTATTTGTTTTTCCCCTTGTAATCCGTTCTTTATTACAGGGGTTTGTCTCAGTGAAGAAACAAAAATGGTGCATGAGAAATTGATTTTCCTCCCCTACACTTTTATTTACTGAAAATCATCTTAGATCACATGAACTTGAAAAACATTTGGGTTAGTTTCTTTAATTCTGATAGTATACTTGATTTTTTAAATCATTGTTTGTCTTCAATGATGTGGGAAACAAAACAAAAGAAAAAATTAAATTTCCTTACTGTCTACAGCCCATTGACAAGTTCTTGAAACAGACAGAGTGATCTTCCTTTAGGAACTCAGCTGCCTCGATGTTAACATTTTGCTAAGGGCATGAGGTAATCTTAGCCAGACCCCCCCAGGATCCTGTAATTCTACTTTCACATATAAAAATTCCTTTAGAAAGTTCCTCTATCTCTACCCCACAAGATATATGCTGACAATCATCCCCCAAGCACATGACCCACTCATATACATCTGAGCAGTCTCAGGACTAAGGTATTATTAGACAGTAATAGATGACCTTTTCCTAACAATAGCTAGTCCCCTCAAGGTCCTGGAAACCTTGCTTCTAAAATTCTTTAGAGGCTTCCACTTTCCCTAACCCCCTCCCAACCTGAAAGTATGCAATCAGTCACCAGTCACAACCCCAGTGCAACTCTTTCTGCCCACAGGTCCTGTCCCTGTGCTTTAATAAAACCACCCTTTTGCACCAAAGATTTCTCAAGAATTCTTTCTTGGCCATTAGCTCTGAACCCCAACATTTCCTATATCTTTAATCCAATTAAATAGCGCTTTTTAAAATGAATTTTAGCAATACCACCAGTAGGTTAAAAAAGTCACACATCTATAACATAAATACTTAGACATAAACATACAAATAGAGATGGTAAAATTTACCTTTGAGACAAGTACAATAATGCAAAACTCACTAGTTAATAAAAGAATAATTCTCTTCTTTTATTTATTAAATTATTTAATTTAATTATTTAATTAAAATTAAAATTAACTAGTTAATTTTACATGCTCAGATTGCTAATTTTTAAATTTTTATTTTTAATTTTAATTTGGTTTAAATTTAATTTTACTAATATTTGTGGGAAAGACCTTTAAGATTTTTCATTCACTCAATTCCAAATTTCTTCTTCTCCTCCTTCCTCTTCCTCTGTTCTTGACAAAAATTACCCCTGAAGTTTGTATTTCAAGAGATGGCTCCTGGTTCCTAGAGGAGACAAGGCAAATATTACATCTCAAAGACAGAGAAAGGATATAAGTTTCTCCAAGAAGAGTTTTGCTTCCTAAATCTGGATCTTTTACAATATCTGCAAGCATTTACACATAACTAAAGGAGGTTTTGGACTGGTAAAAAGAAAAGATGGGCTTTGAATTGTTTGTAGAGCTGCATTTCAGTTCTTATGAAGACTTATAATACGTCACGTCTCCCCAAAATGATCTCTAAATTCAATGCAATCCAAGTCTGCATAGTCGGTTTTAGACATTGACTAGCCGATCTTAAAATTGATGGAAATGAATAAGCCCTATCAAACAAAGTTGGGAGACTTACACTGCCTCATTTCAAGATATATTTTAAAGCTATATGCTAAGCAAAATAAGTCAGTCAGAGAAAGACGAATACCACATAATCTCAGTCATATGTGGAATTTAAACAAGAAAACAAATGAGCAAAGGGAAAAAGGAAGAGAGAAGGAAGCAAACCGAGAAACAGATTCTTAACAAACTGATGGCTACCAGAGGGGAGGGGGGTGGGAATCAGGAAATAGGTGATGGGAATTAAGGAAGGCACTTACTGGGATGAGCACCGGGTGTTGCATGGAAGTGTTGAATCACTAAAAACTTTGTTAAAAAAGCTAGATTAATCAACAGTGTGATACTGATAGACAAATAGATAAAAGGAAAAGAATAGAGTCCAGAATTAGTCAATGGATTTTTGACAATAGTACAGAGGCAATTCATCAGGGAAAGGATAGTTTTTTCAACAAAAAAACCATGGCTAGGACAGACCCATAATTTTGCCTCACATACCTAAATTAACTGAAAATGGATCAAAGGCCTTAATGTAAATCTTAAAAGTACAAAAGTTATAGAAGAAAACATTGGAGAGTAACTTCATGACCTATTTTTGTAACTAAAGATGTATTGGAGCATAGCCATGCCTTTTTGCTTATGTAAGGCCTGGGGCTGCTTTTGTGATAAAACAGCAGAGTTGAGTAACAGAAATCATATGGTCCACAGAGCCCCCCAAAAATGTTTATCAGCAGGCTCTTTTCTGAAGTCTGCCAACTCCTGCTACAGGTTATAAGGAATAGAAAATGCAATGAAAACTGGCTCCATGGCTGAAAAACCTGAACGACCAGGAGGAGCCTGGCTTCAGGGCTGTCCTAATGCTATGGCTCTGAGTTGTTGCGGGTAGGCTTCCTCTTCAGACAGTTAACGGGACTGCAAGGCTTCAGGGCACCCAGCACAGATGGGAATATCTAGAAGAAGAATTAAAAAGTTGTTTCTTCCTGGGGCTTTGTTTTCAGTTTCTGGGAACTTTACTCAGATGTTCTCAATGAACTAATTTCATGTGCCCCTGATAGATAAATGACAGTGAAAGGGAGTGACAGTCTTCTTTCCAAATCACCTTCTTTGCCATGAATTTATGGCTTGGGCTCACATTTCTGAATAATCCATGGGTGGGAAATGGAATTACCTTTTTTTTTAAAAAAAAGATTTATTTATTTATTTATTTATTTATTTATTTATTTATTTATTTATTTGACAGAGACAGCCAGTGAGAGAGGGAACACAAGCAGGGGGAGTGGGAGAGGAAGAAGCAGTCTCCCAGCGGAGGAGCCTGATGTGGGGCTCGATCCGGGGATGCCAGGATCAAGCCCTGAGCCGAAGGCAGAAGCTTAACATCTGCACCACCCAGGCGCCCCTGGAATTACCTTTTGACCACCATCTTGTCGGTGGAAATGTGTTGGTGAGAGCTAGTATGAAGTGATGGTAGTGATGCTCCATGCTTTCCTTCTCCTAGTGCTACAGAATCGCTGCTTGCTTAACTTTTGCATAGTTGGCTTTCCAGTAAGGTTTACTTTGTTTTGTTTTGTTTTTCCTTTTCTTTTGTTTTCCATTTCCTTTCATTTTTTTTCTTTTCTTCCCTTCCCTTCCTCTTTCGTTCGTTCATTCATTCATTCATCCGTTCTTTCTTTTGTTCTTTATTGGTTCATTGATTTTCAGAGGTTCCATTGCTAAAAAAGCTTGTAATGTATTAAGGTTTCATCATCATGAATATTGTCAGCTGTTGATTGGAGTTAAACACCATTCATAGTAAAATTGACGCATCTTTCCAGGTACCATATTGTAAGAATTTTAATTAGAAATGTGTTTTCAAATTTCAGATGCCTTTTATAATATATTTAAATACTATTTAAAATTTTTAAATTTAGAGATGTGATGAATTATATGGTTAGATTTTCTAATATTGTTCCATTTTTACATTTCTGGAATGTATCTTTTTTATTATGGAATATTTATCTTTTAATGTATACGGATTATATTTTATTTTTTATTTTTTTCATTTCTTTTCGTTAATAAGGTATACATCTTTATTTGGGGGTTTCATTGGGTTTTTATATTAGTTATATAAACTGTGATGTCAAATCTCTATAAAATGGCTTTGAAGCATTATTTTTTTTCCTATGATATGGAATGCTATGAGCAAACTTGAAATGTTCTCTTCCAAGATAGTTTGATATAACTGACACTTAAAACTGTCTTTGCCAGGCACATTGAAAAAAAAAATCACCATGATTTATTGGTCTAATAACATTTTTGCTTCTCTATTTAATCATTTTTAGTAACTTATGCATGAAAAGTTAATCTTTATTTAAAGTGTGTATTAGTATATAAACTCAATAACATGTATATAAGTAAATCATTATATGGAAAATAATTGTAAAACAATATAAAAGCTAGTTATTTAGGGACTAGAAAAATTATATCTATTTTAGAAATAGTCAGCCTCAAAACTGGGCACATATATTATGAGCAAAGTTAAAAAATAAGTTTTAAAAGTTTCATGAGTAGGAGCACTGGGTGGGTGGCTAGTTGGTTAAGCATCCACCTTTGGCTCAAGGTCATGATCAGTCCTGGGATTGAACCACAGCAGGGCAGGGAGTCGGCTTCTTCCTCTCCCTCCTCCTCCCCACCCCCCTCCCACATGAGCACTCTCTCTCTCAAATAAATAAATAAAATCTTTAAAAAAAAAGTTGCACGAATAATTAACATGAGAGCCAAATGTTTTCTTCTTCTTTTTTTTTTTCGAAGTATTTTCTTCTTATGAAGAAAATAGCAATGCCAGTTATGCAATACATGGGCTACTGTGGACATCAGATTCCCTGTCTCTAATGCAGTTTTATAAATATGCGTTTTGTTTTTAGCTTGTGGAATATTGTAGATACTTTGGGCTTTCTCCTTGCTTTACTGCCCAATATAGAAATATACATATTTAAATAAACTATTCTGCCTTAGTGAAAATTTAAAATCACCTCTTTGACATGATAGTTTTCTAACAGTATAGATTAGACCCACTGCCCATTACCTTGCTTCTTGGAACTTCCTAGGCTGGTAGTTAGTCCCTTACTAGATGGTTCCAGAAAAGAGCAAAGCCAGTTCAACTGTTTAAAAGGTTACTTTTGTATCAGAACTTTGCTAAGCAGACAGAAAGCCTTCTGGAAAACTTCATACTTAATAATCAGATATTCCTACACAGAGGTTTTGAAATCACGTTTCCCCTTACATATCTTTTGATTGCAAAGATATTTAGCACTTAGAACCCTATAATGCTGTGATTTGTAATAAAATGATAATTTAAACATAGAACACCAGTAGGATTAACTCAAGACTGCATTGTTTTTTCTTAAGACCTAACACTCAGTTAGGTCTTAAACTACAGATTGCAGGATTTTCCCCTAAAACCAGCTTATCTGTTATAAATGTATATGACAATATTATACTCATAAAATACAATAATTAAAATTACAGAAGTTTTTCTGGAATTGTGGCTGTCCCTCTGGATATTTAGTATTTCTTTAAATAGTATAATTTCTTTTTTAAAACTATTAAAGTTTCTAGAGCTCATTTAGCTGGATGAGAAATTGGACTGTTAAGTATCATTAAGAAAATAAATTAACACTGATATCAGAAAGCAAGTGTTTATAGTTTCTGAATGATACATAGCTTTTAATAAAAATGAAAGAATTAATTTTCAAAAACATCAGGACTTCCAAAATTAGAGTGCCCATTTCAACATTCAAGGTTATGGATGTGAATGCTTGCTTTATGGTGGTGTAACTTGTTCCCAGCCACCATATTTTCATGCTTAAAACTCCTGCATACTTACTATGTAATTATTTATTTACTGTTTAACTATTTATTTGTTTACTTATTTACTTTTCCTCTCCTGGTGAAAACTTGGGAGCAACAAATTATCCCCATTTATTATTCCTTTCAAGCAGATGGGACCAAAATCTCAGTATCTGCCTCTCAAAAAGATATATTTCACACAATTCTCACAGAATTCCTGGGAGTTCTCTCTGGTCACCAGTTGCCAGATTTTGTTCAATATTTCTGCTAAACTGAATGTAAGGACTTGCCAATTTAATTGGCCTCAAATAAGGTAATAATTGGATCTCATTACAGCCAATTAATTTTGCACTAAGAGACGTTATAAGGGAGTCTTGTTTGAAGCTGACTCCAAGTTTTAGGTAAAGCTCTGCCTGCCTAACCACATCACACATATCAAAAAGTGGGGGTTCTAGACATGTTTGGACATATGATAAAAAAGCAAAACAAAACACAATTTTACAAGCTAAATGTACTGTGGTACTATTTGAATGCTATTTAGTATAATTTTATATAATAAATAATTGACCACTAGAGTAACCTTTTGACTGGTTTTTAGATATATTCTTGCTGTGTGATACCTGCCTCATAGCTAATAGGCACTGAAGTTATGACAACTAGGAAAAAGAAATCACCTCTGATTTAGAACTAAACCTCATACAATGTACAGGTCCTCCATGTATGGTTGTGCAGGTTGATCACTGCATATGTGCACTCGGACAAGAAGACAAATGGGGGCCAAAATTCATGTTGGGAATCACCCTTTAAGCCATTTGCCCTTGTAAAAGCTATGTGCTCCAAAGGAAGGAGCACTTTTTCCTAATTACCCAAAGGTACAATTGGATGACTGTAGCTATTGAGTTTGGGAAATTCATTTAGCCATAGAAATATGTGATACTAAAATATCCTAAGGCTATGTCAGTAGCATAAAGTAAAAATAAGCTGAGATTTAGCCCTGAAGTACATATATTTCTTCTATCAGACGTGTATTGCTTTAACATTGTATGGATGGAGAAGTTTTAAAATTCAGAATAAACCATTTCGCCTATGTGTT